>NW_010972664.1:416675-447965 GCF_000737465.1 Haliaeetus leucocephalus
AAAAGAAAAAAAAAGAAGGGGGGGGGGGGGGGGGGTATCTTCTTGAGCTCTTTTCTAAATAGACTTCTATTAAAATATAATTTTCTACTTGTTGAAATGCCTTAAATTAAATGGTGTCTTAATGTTAGTGTAATATGATGCATATCCTTTATTTCTGTTTTCAGCCTAGTGTAGGAATTTAATACATTTTTAATTCCCAAGTACTACATGAAAATACAAAATGCATAATTAAAATGTGACACGATTTCTGCATTCTTTACCTTACATCACTATTGTAAATTGTGTTTCAGTCTGTTAATGAAATATAAGACCCAACTCAAAGCAGATCCAGTCACTATAAAAAATATGCTTCCCAGAAATACAGTAATAAACTTTTACTTATGTGCATTTTTTCCTTCCCAAACTGCAAAGCATAGATGTATTGTGAGGCATACATTAATAAACCATCCCATCAGGCTAAAAAATTTCCTAGTATAAACTCTGGTATAGAAACATACATGTAATATAGACTAGTATAATTAAAAATAAACATTTTATTCAATGAATTTATGTCTAGATAAAACTAACATAACCTTAGTTGACCACATTCTAGCCTTCATTCAGCATCCATTATTTCAGTTGCCTGCATATTAACCTGTGGAGAAACCAGTCATTACTATTTTAAAACACATAGGCAGCATGGTTTATTTTCAATTGAGTCACAGTTCCAAGATGCTTTGAAAAAGAGGGTGGAAGCTTGATGATGACTTACATTTGCTTGCACCCAAAAAAGGTTAAAAGAATAAAGGAGGAAACAACAGCTTTCTCTCTCAGATGCTTCCTGCTTGCAAAAGGCCAACATCACTATGGGAAAAAAAAAAAATTATATTCCCTGGGGAAAATAGGGGCAGTGGGAGTATAATGTTTTTGAAATACCAAACTGAAGCCATGCTATCCATCTGAGGACTAGCTAAGGTTCACTATTCATCCTTCAGTTCTTTGCCTCACCTACTGCTGGCCTTTAAAAGAGATTTAGAGAGGCAGTGAGCAGAAGGGAATGTAGTCACCACGAGGGGACCCCATAGCTGTACATAAAAGCCAACAAGCTTATTCAAAGTGGCTGTAGTTGATGAAATCTGTCACTTGACATGGGAAATCATTTTCCTTTCTCCATTCTGTAGATGTTAATGTGAATATGAAGGACAGAGAGGGTTGGTGGTTTTTGTCAGGTTTTTTGATTTTCTTTTTCTTTTTAAATAGCAATTCTGTTGCCACCAATGGACCATGTCACATAAATACCTGTTGTTGTTCTTCTGGATTCTCTCAGCTCCAACAAAATCCAAAGGAAATATCAGCATAGAGTCTAATTTCTAGGTATTCTCTCTGCAAGTGTGCAACACACATATCTTTCCTCCTTTCACCCTTAATCCTATCTCCCTTGTATGTGTAGAAATAAGGGAAATAAAGATGAAAGAATTTGTGTATGTATAGGATTTGTATGTTTTGCATGGAAAAGAATCACCAGCTTAAAGGTGGGAGCCATAAGACTATAAGTTTGATCTGTGCACTATTTGCAGTCTTCTACATAGGATTCTTAAGTTTCTTTAGATTATACCTAGTATCTAAGAACAACATCCTAAGCAAAGGAAATACACGGAAGGATATATTTCCTTTCCCTAAGCAGGTGATATGATCTGGAAATATTTTATCCCAATAACCAATATTTCTTATTTAGATATAGAATCTGAGTACATTATAATAAAAGCTTTGTATGCCACTTTCCATTCTTCCTTCACACAGAGTTTTAGACTGGTCCATGCTGATAACTGCCCAGCAATCACCTTCACCCCATAAGAAATACATCTGAAGGTATTTGCATTCTCTTATCTGCTGCATGGAAATCACTTCTGCTGCCTTAATCATCATATTGATCGTGACACCTTTATATGTCCTTTAGAAGCACAAAGTATGAAGAAATAGTTATTCCTTAAATTAAGTTAAAGGGAGTTAATCCTTCAAAACCATAAAAAAAAGAACTAAATTATTTTTACCGCAATTGTTCCCAAGAAAGAGGAATCTCTTGCCCTCAGTTAAGCAATACTTAAGTCAGGAGAAAAAAATTCTGGTCTTGGTGATCATGCAGGATCATAGTATTTCCTCTCTATTTACAATCACTACAAAGGAAATTGAAGTAAGGGATTGAGCAAAGAAAGAAGTTGTGACTGACTGGAAAGACTACAGAATATTTTAAGTAGGAATAGCAATACTTAACCTGAACTACAGAAGAAGGCCACTTCAAAGAGGAAGTAAAAACATGGTATAACATCAGCTTTAAGATGCTCCCCAAAGTGATTCAGCAATAGCATTGCACAATTAGTATTAGTGGTATTGAACTTGTAAATATTTTTTCTTTACTCAGAAAAATTGATACACATTTGTCTCTGAACTCAAAGCTGTGGTCAACATCAGCTAGCACAGTGTAGGCAACCTCCCCCTCCCCAACTTCCACCCAGCAGTAGTTTTGAATCTGTGTTAATGTAAAGCCAACTAGCTTGAGCCCGTGTTCTTGAACTCTTGCTGCAACTGCAGAAAAACTGCTTAACTTTCTGCTACAGCACCACTGTCACCACCAAATCAGCCAGAGTGCTATTGCTACCACCCCAAGATCTGCTCCTAATGACTGGTAAAACCATTCTTATGGCACAGAAAGCTCTTAAGGAGCCAAAGAGAATGGACATTAATGATGTTAACAACAACTCTAAAAGATGACTTTAAATGCATCAGGGTTATCTCTAAATCTGTCCATCAATTAACATAATTAATGCTTTTCTAGCTAATAGTCTAGGTAATGTTGGCATCAATCAGTTAGTGCCACTTCCAGGAAAAGCCATTTGTCTTCTCCTTCATCCAACATTACATTATTCCAATACAATAGTTTGTTATTATTAGCTATATTTAAATGATCTTTAATGTCCTTTTTACATAGATTACTGAAACAAATAGTTTAAACTCTTGCCCATTGTGATAATATTTTTTTTTTCCTTAGAAGAAGTAAAAAATATTTTATTTAAATAACAACTAATGGCTGCCTTCAAAGGACACCTCATTAATGAAGTATCACTTACCAAGTTATTTATGTTGACCTTGGACCAATATGTCAACAAGTTATGGTCATTCCCTGGAAAAGTGGATTCATATGACACCAAATTACTTTTATGAACCCTTGAATTTCGTCACATCAGATCAATATCACAACATGGTTGTTATCTCTGCCAGCAATCATGTTAATATTTAATAAAATAATTTGTGTGCCTGAAGATCAAAAACGGTGTTAAGTGTGCAAATAAATACTAAACAAATATTTTTTATAAAACATTTATGCAAAGATAAATAATTGTTACACTGTAAAATTGTCAGTTCCATTTACAGTACATCAACTAGGTTACAATGCACAAGAGACTAAAGGAAAGAAAGAGGGTTTGTTTAACTACAAACAGTCTTAAAACTGATATACATTGTAGATATTTCCCCATAAAAACTTCAAATGCTCTTTTCATTTCATTGCTCACAACTAGCTAACTTACATCTCTTAGCAAAATAAACACATACCCTTTATTTAGCATGGCATATTTTGTTACTGAATTAATAATCAAACATTATATAAAAATGATCTGAACATTTGCCTCAAGGGGGAGCTTACAGTTCATTCTTGTAGATCCTTTGCATTTTCAAGCCATTCCAAGCTAATGTTCTTTGACAACATTACAATACAGCCTGACTGCAAAATGTTATTTTTGCTTTGTTTTCAGTCAGTAAATCATTATACCTCCATGCTACTATCCTTCCTAGGCGTCTTTGAAATCCATAGTGTGGACTGGTTTGGACTGGTTTTTGTTCTTCCTTTACTGAAAAATAAAAATATAAACTATTTTCAGTGCATGTATGCCTTTGCAGTCCTGATTCAGTTTTGTGATCAGACCTGGGTATTTCCTCCCCTATTTGAAGGCCACCTTTGTTACTTTCATAGCATAGGTTCCCCATCCACAGAAGAGTCATGCCCATGCTGCACCAAGCACAGCACCACAGCAGTGGGTCGAGGTAAGCAACTGTTACCGAAGTTACCAGACCACCATGCTTAGCAGCACTCCTCCCAGGAACAGAATGACTTGGCCCATTGGTTTTGGGGGGTTTGGTTGTGGGTTTTTTTTCCAGTTCTCATTCAACCACACCTACTCATACAGTCATCTTCTCACAGATGGGTGCAGACACTGTTTGACCAGGGTGGTGGGAGGCTGGGTGTTTCCCACCTCTGGGGAGACATATGGGGGACAGGAACACACACGTCCCCCAGCACACATCCAACGTGCTCAGGGTGCAGCCCACCCACCCCGAGGAGGCAACTGCAACCCTGCCCACACGCACCCTGGAGCTGCACCCCCGTGACCATGGTATACTAACAGGTGCCAGTGTGTAGTGGTATGCTAGAAAGCCTCTTCCCTTCAGGGCTTGACCTAACTTCTGATGAAGTAATGGCACATGAATCTGACTGCTAGCAATGAATGACTGGTAGAAAGCTTCCTTTGGCCTAGTTTTCATTCAAAACTCCCAATAGTAGTTTTTGTGTTTGGGGTTTTTTTTAATAGAAAAGATAAAACTGGTTCCAAAAGTACTTGCTCTGCAACACTGCAAAAATGTTCACTCTAGTCTTTGCAGGGAGCCCTGAGGTACCCTGTAAGTTGATGCCAGTCTTTCCACGTGGCTAGCGTCTCTGCTACGACTGCCACAACACGCCACTTTCCCTCACTTAGATGACAGTGCGCTGCAGTCTAGGAAAAGAAGAGGCACTTCATGAGGCACTACAGCTGCATTTCAATCAAAATGTTTTAGTCTCTGGCAAGAATATTTCACACTGATCATTTTTTCCAATTAAGAAAAACCAGAGGAGGAGAAGTAGCCCTACATAATTCTGTAACTAAGTTGGAAACCTGAGAGGCAAGATCCCAACAGTCCTATACGTTCAGTTTCACTCCTTTCCTGGTGTGTAAATGTAAGCGAGTCTGAGTTGATTTAAAATGTACTTTGAGGGAGCTGGACGGTACGTAGTTTTTAGTCCCTCCAGACTTACCTCTGAAGTCCTACAAAGTAATGCATTATGTACCTGAGCCCATTGGAGTAATTGAAAAGACTCCCATTGGTTTCAGTGGACTTTAGATCAGGCCACAATGCTATAAACAAAGCAACTGCAATGAATCAAGTAGCTTCAGCACTTCTTTCCTTAAGAAACTGATTCACTACTTCCTTCCAGATTAATACAGCAAAATCAGGCATATTTTGTAAATTAATAATGAAATGCTTTGAATGAGTCCTTGCCACACATCAGGAACAATTTCTAAATACTTTGGATCAGAATTTTAGCTCTATAAAATAAGCTTATCTTCAGTGAACTGACGCTGATTTTCAACAGCTATACATCTGGTTCAGGAAATAGGTTTTAGTAAGAAAGGTAAAGAAGATGCAATAAATAGCTTGAGCACATCGCTGTTTTGACCATCAAATGCAATCATAGAAACTTAGAAATATACCAGGTTGGAATTTAAACTTTCTGCAAGGCATTCAGATGATAATGGAGATGGGTCTTTGAAGCAGTTTCTCCTTGCTTCCCTGGAAGAAATGAAAGGGAGAGCATCTAAGCATGAATGAGCTGATCATTTCTACTAGCTACAGGGAAGATGTTTTGCTTTGCCTTATTACTACCCTTTAAGAGCCCAACGCCAGGCAAAATTAGTCATGACCTTTCAAGCTAGGCATGTCCTGGTTGGCCATGGATTGTGGCTTTCAGAGGAAAGGTCACCATGTTGTGGAAGCCTAAAAAAGAATGAGAAGTCAGGTTCATTTGGGAAACTGGGGATCCCTCCGTGCCCAGCAGGACATAACCCCTTTCCTAAAGCTCTACAGTGTCCAGCTGATCAGTTCAAGTGGCTGCCTCTTTTTTTGATTTGCTTTTTGCCCAAGAACTGCGTATTTGTGATGAACCAAAATTATTCGCAAGGCATGTGGATATATAACTGAAAATAGATGAGGAAATTTTTTTTAAAAACAGAATTCTGTTTCAACAGATAAAAAAGAATTTTGGTGATACCGGAATATCCTTTTTTGACTTAAATGAATTTTAAAGAAAATTTGTTTAATTTTCTTTAATTAAAAGCTTTGGTGCAACCCAAAATGAACATCCTCAAAAAAACATCTGTTTTGATTCAAATCCATTTTCTCCCTTATTTTTGTGTCATTTAATCTACCAAACTAATCCGCTAACAGAAAAAGCACAGTCTTCCAAGCTGAATTTCCAATACCTGTGTCGTGCAATTTTTAAGTCTTGGAAGTTCAGATGAATTACTTCTGGATGAACTGCTATAGCATCAAAGGCCTGATCAAAGCCCACTGAAGTCAATACTACTATTTCTATTGATTTCAGTGGGCCATGAATCTCTGATTGTTTTCCCAGGAGTATTCAAGAGCTGAACCTTTTCTGGAGAGAGAAAGACCTGCCAGAAAAGGTATGAACACGTATGTCATGCTTACCAAGAAATCCAGGTCCAGTGTAATAAGGGTTCCAGATTTAGATTACTTATATAATTGCCATTGTTATACATATGATTCCTGTATTATTCTCTTTGCTTTGAGTTTCCAAACTTCTACAGCCCCAGCACTGAGGTTTGGATACCTTTCACAAGCATGAACTTGCCTGCCATAAGACACATTGGAAAGTGCACATTTTCCTTTTCTTTATAGGAAAGTGCATAAAATAAAGACACAATTTAGTTTATGATGCTCATAATATTGTTTCTTTATGATTACTTGTTTCAATGAGACATATTACTAAGGAGCGCTGCGAAGATCACCATACACTCACTCATACAGACATAAGCAGACTTGACATTTGGAGTGTTTTCTCACTTGAAATAAGATATTTCAACTATTAGCAGAAAATGCTAAATAAAAAACACAAAGAAAAAATAAAGACTAAAAGTAAGGAGGATGGTTTTTTTTTCTAATTTCCTAAAACAATGATATCATATTCCTTACTAGTATTCCTGCTCTTCAAGAGGGATAACAGCTTGTGAATCTGTTTATTCTGGGTTACCTTAACTTGAGAACACTTCCTGAAAAAAAGCTGCAGTATGAAAAGTATCCTTGAAAGTTTCAGAAAGATTAGTTAAAAAAGTATTATATGTTGTCATATCTTGGCATATCATATTTTGAGGGAGATAAAAAGTCCAAAGAATTTTAAAGCATGGCTTAAAAGATATCCTGTTTTATAGGCTGAAATGTTTCCTATTTGCATAATAATACATCTGTTTGATACTACACTATGTACACATATCTATTTACTTTATGCATCTTCTTTGGCAGATACATGATGTACAAAGGAGTTGCACTGGCATGTGGCTCAAAACATGTTTGCTTTTTGTGTTCAATTTGTCTGCTCCAGTGGTCCATCTGTTGCTCATATGGTATGCATACTGAAACTGCATTAAACAGCTGCCGGCCCCTTAGGTTTATCCTTGGAACAAATTGCACTTTTGGTCAGAAAGTGAGGTGAGTCCTTGAGTTCACCCTGTATCAGTGAGGACCCCACTATTATTTCCCTTAGCCCAGATGCTGTATAGGTGGTAATCATGATGAAAGAGGTAAAGAAAAAGTTCTGACAGTAGCTCAGCCTATCAAATGGTCAGCAAAGATATCTTCTTCATAAACAGATGAAGTTCTAATGGCAATATATTTTGAAAGACCTGGAACTCTTTCAGCATGTTGTGGAAAAGCCTGAAGGTGAATGTTCAGCTGTAACAGCTGTAAACTACTTAGATTTTAATAGATGAAAAAAAGCTTATTTGCATATTTGGGGACAGATGTAAGAAGTCTTTCAGTATGAATAGCTTGGCAATGGAAATATGAATTCTGCATTATAAGACCATTCTGCATTAGTAAATTTTACCTTTTATGAAGCATCTGGAAACAGCAAGTCCCAAAAGCCACCAGTATCAGCAGCAGTAGTGGTATAGTGGGTATTACGACATAAATTAGATTCGGAATTATACCTACAAGACAAAAGTTCTCATTAACAACTCCCATGTTGAAACTCTCTTAACCATGTGAGTAAGAATCTGGAGTAAAATATTAGAAATACATTAATTTACATAAAAGAACATTTATCCATTCTTTCTATAGGAAGAGCTCCAAAAAGTTAACTCAGCAATATCAAGAATAAAATAGTACTTTTCTGGTGATGTGCAAAACATATCTTAAGGGCTTAAATTCTGACATTTTTTATATGCATCAACGCAAGGTTTCCAATTTTGTAACTGAAAATTCAAGTATTTTAACAGAGTACATTTCACAGCCTATTATTTTTACAATCCATACAACCTGTCTACTCAGCTGCCCTTGCATGTTGGTTTCTCACCCATGCAGGACTACAACAGGAACAAACCCTGCTCTTGTCTCCCCATTCCTCTTAGACAAATGTACACTCTCCTTGACTAATCAGGAGAGTGCTAAAGGTGCTCCCCTGCAGGTCCCTGGACAAAAGGAGTGGGAAATAGTACAAGCTTGGACTCTATTATCTGCCTCCAATAGAGGATGGGGTCTACAACTTCCAGAAGGGTCTGACTGTTTTTCAGTAACTATATGCCTATCTTTTATAACAGTATACATTTAACGTACAAATCATGGAGACTTTCTTTCCCCTTGTCCTCTTTTGAACATATTTTCACTAGCAGGAATAAATGTGAATGTTCAGGTTGGGTTTCTGTGAGTTTTAGATGGAAAGTCTTTGCATGGTTTGTATAAATAGTTTTATTGATTTCAAAATACAGTTTATCAGTATATCCATTCCTCTGGATTTACAAACAACAGGAACATCAGTTAGGAAACTGGCTCAAATTGAGCCAATCAGCATGGAAATGGAGCACCAGCTTTCCATAACCCCACGGTGTAATCCTTAAAATCCTGAGTTGCTCCTTAGAGATGTTCAATTCCTTGAATTAAGGCCATGCTACAACTCTTCATGAACCTCAGGACTCCATTCATGACAAATTGCTTAAATGAAGTAGCTAGGAGCATTACAGCAAGCTCCTAGGCAGTAGGTACCTGTTTTCAAAACATCAAGTGTTATCTCTGCTAGAAATTTCAGCAAAGCATTTAATTCTTCCTAGCATGTGGAGTTTCTTAAAACACGGGGTACTTGGGGAAGTGTCCTGGTTTCAGCTGGGATAGAGTTAATTGTCTTCCTAGTAGCTGGTAAGGTCCTATGTTTTGAGTTCAGTATGAGAAGAATGTTGATAACACTGATGTTTTCACTTGTTGCTAAGTAGTGTTTAGTCTAAAGTCAAGGATTTTTCAGCTTCTCATGCCCAGCCAATAAGAAGGCTGGAGGGGCACAAGAAGTTGGCACAGGACACAGCCAGGGCACCTGACCCAAACTGGCCAACGGGGTATTCCATACCATGGGACGTCCCATCTAGTTTAGGAACTGGGAAGGGGGGGCGGGGAATCACTGCTCAGGGACTAGCTGGGTGTCGATCTGCAGGTGGTGACCAATTGCACTGCACATCATTTGTACATTCCAACCCTTTTATTACTATTATTGTCATTTTATTAGTGTTATCATTATTAGTTTCTTCTTTTCTGTTCTATTAAACAGTTCTTATCCCAACCCACGAGCTTTATTTCTTTTCCCAATTTTCTCCCCCATCCCACTGGGTGGAGGGGGAGTGAGTGACTGGCTGCGTGGGGCTTAGTTGTTGGCTGGGGTTAAACCACAACAGGGAGCTATGGCACAGTGCTTACCGAGACTCACCAGTGCTAGAGACAACAGTGCAGATTTCAAGGAATGCTAAACTGTAGATTTGGATAATAGTTTGGGTAGACATGGAAATAATTTGTTTCTGCAGGTACAAAGTGGACTGACTAAAACTCTTGAAATGTTATTCAAAAGTATATGCTTTCAGGGTACTTCCTGGGGAAATAGACTGCTTCCTCCCATTGACAAGGTTGGAAATTGTTAAAGATTAATTTAACTGAGTACACTGTTAATATTTTTACCAGAACACTAAATTCATATGAACACATTACCTGTTTCAGTAGCAATAACATGATACTGATCTTCTGGTTTGCTTGTGTCATAAGGATTTCCTGCTGGCACTGTTGGAAAAATATCTGAAAGGGATATCAGACATTTTAGGAAAACAGTGAGTAAAAAATATGGCTGTTATGTTGTTAAATTAATAGTAATTACATCTTAATTTATATTGGAAAGATGAACATTTTCAGGATTCATTAAACTGCTGGATATAAAAACAAACAGGATTTTATTGCAAAATTTGGATTACATCTGGAACAAGAATTATGAGCACTGCTATTCTGAACAATAGCCATATATTTGTAGCTATTGCTCTCTAAAGGATTGATTTTTCTTATGTTCCAATTCTAAACTATGCCTGTTAAACTTGAGTAATTTTGAAGGTTCTTGTAAGCTATCCTTATAATTATGTATTTACCATTGCAACTCAATTTAATGTTTCAAAATTTCTTACCGTAATCTGGCTCTGCTCTGTCTCCTAATTCTTTTTCTAAGACATTATCTGTTAAATCAATATTTGAAATTGATTGTTGAAGAATGAAAAATGTGTGTAATAAAACAGATGTTTTCATTATTTTGCATGCAGTATCACAGAAACATTCTCCAAAACAATAATTGCTTAATTATTCAGCATTTAATCTTATTACCAAAGACTAGTGTCAAATCACTTCTAGTTCATACTTTTTTGCTCCTTAGAAAAAGGCTATAGTTTATTCTAGTTCCAATTCTTGGTGGCCTCTGCTACGTTACTGGCTAAATCACTGAATCCCTTAATTTCTTGTGCTGAATAAAACTCCTAACATATTCAAAGTTTCATTTGTGCAGATGATCCTAAAACAATATAAGAAGTGTTCTTGATTAATACTTAAATCTTATTCACATTTTTAAATTAATGCTTACAGAATATTGGCTATGAAGCACAACAAAGCAGCACAAGTTTATGACTTTAGATGTCAGCTTCATGTAGTTTGGTTTTGCATCAGGCAGCCCCAAAATACAAATCATGGGCAGTGATACATCACATAAGCAAGTGAAATCACTAAAAGAGGAATGATAGTGTCATATTGTAATGCATCAGAAACTGGAGAACCAATTCATGGCTTTGAGCTTTTGAGCTCTATTGCAGACGCTTGCAAGTTTACTTATGGCTATTGTTACAACTAAAAGTTTACAAAGATTACAGAATTAATTACCTCATATTGGGCTTAGGAGTGGAATCTGCATGATTGGTTGAATACCATTCCTTTATGGTAAGATTATATTAACATAATAGTGCTATGAGCCTGCAGTTCTGAGTGTCCTGATACGCACAAAATGCTGGGAGAAATCAAAGAAGCAATAAAGCCTACTAGAACAAAGGCAATTATTTCATCTACTCTGGTAAAAACTGGCTACGTTGGGCCATATACAAAGATATCAAAATACCACAAGAACTGAGTTGCTGGCTCTAGACAGCAGAAGAGGAGATGAGTTTTTCATTTGATTGCATAATCAAGCCTACAGGAGCTGGACAAGAACTAAATGTGGTTGCAATTACCAACCTATAATTAAATTTAAGATCGCTGAATGATCAATATGATCTAAAGCCAGACTGAACACTGCAACAGTAAATACTGTCAAGGGAGGTACTATAAAAAGGGCTTAGAAAAATGGAAGTGACTACCAGAAACGTAGCTGCTGCTTGAGTAAGACTGCTTAATAAGTTCACTGCCCTGAACTTGCCGCTGATACAGTTAGATACAACTTCATCATGGTCACCTACAAACCTACGTGTTTTGGTCTGTGACTCGTATCATACACCATATACTCAAAACAGACAGGAAAGTTGTGAAAAACAATATACTCAGATAAAGTAAGATTCAATATGCGTGTGGCACTTTAATACTCCTGGTAAAATGGATGCATTTTGTATTGCAAATGGCTGACGTTGAAGCTATTACAGTAATTTGGGGTGGGGGAGGAAGGACATTTGTAAGTCTCACGACTTTATATAGCAAATATAATTTTCTTACAAACACTGTGGTACTTTCTTCAGGCAGTGAAAGAAATGTCATATACCTATTTATATACATTTATGTATCTACTCCTCTTCTCCATGTGATAGAAAAACATATTTCTGAAGAATAGTCTGTTTTGCTAAAGAGCACAATTCCAACAGCTTGCAAAATAAATAGATACAATTCAGTAGTACTGTATTTAGCTTCATGACAACATCAGTCCTAATAATAATCTACTTATATATTGTTTGCCTTATTATATGCTTCATTATACACCAGTAATCTATTTCTACATAGTGAAAGAAATATGAATTAATTTTCATTGTTACTGTTATCACTTTGTTTTCTGCCAATCCAAAATACCCGGCATTTTTTCAGATGGTGAAAGCAATAGGGAAAAATCAACTCTCTATCACATCTCAACTAGAATGGTAAGTAGTTTACTATTACAGAATAATTATTTCACTTAAATTTGTTTGGTTTTAAAGTTATGAAATATACTTGAAACTGAGCCCTTTTAATCAAACCTGTATTTTCTGACAAAAAAATGTTGTTATTTTACAACTTAAAACATTTTTATTGTGCTCTCATTTCAAAATAACTGTGATCAGTTGTAAAAGTAATAAAATTGTGTACATTCCTTGAACTGCCTATGTGACCAAGATGAAAACTGAGCACCATAAGGTAGTGATAGTCACTAATAATTTTAGAAGCAGGAACAGATTTGGAGGCCGGGGGGGGGGGGGGTAAAATGTGTGGGTATATCAAGCCTTCCAAGTAAATAATACTTGCTTGCAATATTAATTGCCATTAATATCCTCATTAAGATATTAGACAGTGAGAAAGCTATATATCCACCAAAACCAGAGGAAGAAGATAGCCTGAATCTCTACAGACAGATGGATCTCTACAAAGACTGTGATTATTGCTAGATCATGAGCATAAAGCAGGTAGGAAACTGCAGAATTAGGTAAATCAAATAGCTGCTAAGAGTAGAATTTGATATGCATTCTGACTTTCAGCTTAGTTTTTGAAAAGCAGACACACCATAAATTATTTGAAAATACTTGCATAATCCTGTTGAAAAACATGTTTTCTTTTACTGTAAGTACCACCAAAAGTAGAAACTGCTACAGGCTCAACTTGAAAGTTTACTTTTCACCTCCTTTTTCTGTTTGCACAAAGTTCTAGTTTATAGTTCATGTTTCCTCTACTGACATATACAGAACCTATGTCATGTCTGGAAGTACAGCCAAATTGTCTAAGATCTGGCTTTTTCTGTCACCATCTGAACTAGTGTGCATCTGCTTTTTATATCTATAAATCTACAGGCATGAATGCAGAATTTTCTTCCTGCTGTTCTAGACCTCATTCTTTAAGCCAAAATTTTTGAAACAGCCATCACACTTAAGTTGGTATAAAACGGCAGAGGTCTGCAACTACAAGGACAGTGTAATTTTTTTTTTTTTTTTTTTTTACAGTAGGACCAAGAGATATCTTGGTCATTCTACTTGATAGCGAGCAAGGAAAGTAGCAAATGGCCACTTAAAACACTTTGCGGAAAATAAAATAACTAGTGAATGAGTTAAATCAAAGTAAAGCTGGGAATGCATGATAGTGAAGCTAACCTTGAAAACATTCTTATTGAATACAGATAGGTTTAAATTATCACTAGATTTGCTATATTATATCCCCTGTTAATGTCAGCTCAGGCACTCACACATCAAAGGAGTCAGTACAGCAGGCCACAAGACATTTGCAGATTCCCTCACAAAACAAGAAGCAATTATTTTTGTAAGCAAGTGTCTCACCTGTGAAATATAAATTTAGTTTCACCTACCTGGGCCATACTTGCAGATAAAATTGTGCTTCATGTTGCACCTATCATCATTCCATTGATAAAGGTATGGCCCTCCCAGGCCAGGGTTTGCAGTTGGCTGATGATACATCACAACACAGGCTTCACTTCCACAGGAAGGCTCATCTGTATACCAATTTCTAGTAGTACACATAAAGACAAACTTTCAAATTTTGAAGGTAAGGTTCATCAGGATGCCAAGACAAGGAGTTTACATCAATGAAGACATGTCAACCCCAGTGGCCCCATCCTCTTCAAAGCTATGCTGCATTTCCCACAACTCCTCTGTGAAAGGACTTTAGGGCCTGGGCTCCATATCTCTGCATCTTAAAAAAGATTTTGACCAATCAAAGCACCTCTGCAGAAATAACACCCTACTGCTCTGCTACCTGTTTGTTTTCCTTCCTATCTGACTCTTACCTGCCCCTTTGTCCTGCTGCTACTCTGGTCTTTGGCTTAATCAGGAAATTAAAGGCTTTTCAAAAGACAGGGTAGAAACAGAATAATTTACACTAAGTAACATGCATTAATTTACTTAGTGGCTGGCTCCCTGATTTGAGGCAGCCAGAGTCTTGCAGAACTTGTCTGCCTGCTTTCAGACCATATCTTAAAGACTGTGTGTGTGGCCGGAAAAACTCCAAAAGCCATACAGAGGCAAACTCCTGAGATGGGAGGAAAGAAAACTGTAGGCTGAAGCCACGCTTATGTCATGCTTTTACCGCTACAAATTCAAACCCCTGGCTGCCACCTCCCATTTAGCTGGAGATGTTAAGGAGGGAAGCTACTAACCTCATGAGGCAGCAAGTCTTCAGGCTTCTTTCTAGAAGACCTAACTTGCCAGGCATTTCATTCTCCATTTCTTTCCATGAAACCTTCTCAATAAGCAGTTTTACAGACTTACCTGAATGGTGAAATACTTCCATCAGCCCACTGGTAGAGGTCAGGGCAAGCACTTGAGGTGGCTAGTCCGTCACCACTTCTCCACAACCCAATCCAGAAATCACCATCAGAAATCCCAGAGCCTGATTTAGTGAGGTTTTGTAACATGTTTTCTATTAGCTGCTGCTCAGCTTCACTTTCCACGCTCAGTAAAGCCCCACCATCAATTTCACAAGCTTGACGGGCCTCCTGAAAGCCCACACGTCTAGACAAGTCCTGGAAATAAGCTAACTTGTAACAAGAACGCTTGAAGTCACCATAGCACACCTTTTGACCTGAAAAATATAAATATGAGAGTGTTTAGAACAAAGTAACAAATATCACAACTAAAAAAAAAAAGCACAGAATGCATACAGGGATGAAGAAAGACAGTAGGTTTTTTTCTTGTGCCCTCATCTGAAAGGACTCATGGCAATACATTGACACTGCTGAAAATCTTAGCTTTAATTTGGATTGAAAACATCATACAGTTCATGGGAATCTATGGCTTTCTTCCCAAGGCCTGTGAAAGTCTCCAAGACACTGATGATTCCCACTAACTTCTAGAAAAATATTCTCTACTTTAATGACTGTACCATCAGGCCTCTCTGTTAAAGCCAGGATGTTTGGAGGGTATTTTCTGAACTATTTCATACTAATGGACCAACTCCACTTTTATTTTGTAATCAAAGCTATTTGATCAGAAACAATTGTTTTAAATTCTCAATTTTAGTGGCAAGAAGCAGTTAGCAGTTTCTTGATTCTGCTATCTAGACTTGAGAGGCTGTATTCACAAGGACCTCATAGCTACTCTTTGGTATAATGTGTCTAAGTACCACCTGTAAGTGTATGTGGAAGGAGAGTGTCTGCCCCTTTAAGGGTATCTGGTTGACGACTTTTTCAGTGCAAAAAGGAATAATAAGAAAAGGAATGAAACAGACACAAACACGGCAGGAAAACATAATGGAGAAAAACACGAAAAAAACACCTCATTAGGCACACTAATTGGTGGGCTATCTAGATAATGCAGGCAAATAGGATTTTGCAACTTGATGAGCATCTTGGGGGAGTTGGTGGTCCTATGCAATCTGATGAGGGACCATGCAGGGTTAAGGAATGGGGAGGAGCAAAGGGGGAACAGACAAAAAGGGGCCAGTCACCTGTAAAACAGGTGTGTGTGCCTCTGCATGTGTGCCTTCCCTAGTGACCTTCTATCTCTGCCAGCTGAGGAGGAGGGGGGGACTTGGCTGCCTATGTTTATGTAGGTCCTGCACTCTGGTGCTGTTGAAGACAGCACCTTGCCTGCGGCAATCTGTGTGACAGCCATGTCAGTGTCCTGTCTGTGGGGCACTGAGATATCTGCTCAACTTTGCTACTGGTTGAACCAGCAAAGGGGAAAGCAGCAGCCACATCCCTCAGCTCAGACAGAGGCCCTGGGAACCAGGATGGGCACCAGCAGCCAGGCAGGAGAGAGTCCTGGGACTGGAGGTGCTGGAGGAGCTGGCCACACTCTTAACATCGCTTAACACAGCCAACAGAAACTCCAGATATTAGTAGATATCACAACACTATCCAGATACCACAAAGAAGCCTTGTGATGCTTTCAAAAAGCACTAGATCTACTGCATTTACACTGGTTTTCCCTTGCCCTTCAGAGTTACATTTGTGGAAGGAATCAAAGGCCAAATGAAGAAATAATGTTTATTCCTTCCAGTTCTTTGACTGAGAAAGACACATACCTTTTTTCATAAAAAGGAAAATTAATTATCATCATCTTCAACTAGTGAGATTCTCTTGAGTTTATTCAACATATGTAAGGTGTGGAATGAACAAACTCATCAGCTGCAGCTGAACTCAGTATGTTTATTTGGGGACAGGAGAAGGGTTCTAAATATAAGTAAGCTAACCATGTCTTTTAAAAAAAATCAAGTTTTTTCAATATGGAAAATTATCATTGGAGAAGAAAAGTAGGAGAGTTATTTTGCTAACTAAGGATTACTAAAGGATACCAAAGTAATAAGAATTAAAAGACATTATCTAGATTGTTTAGAAATCAACAAATTTTATCATTTTACTGGAAAATTTGGCAAGGACAGTATTTTATTGTACCATGTCAGTTCTGCATTTGGAAATGTTATATTTACTCTCACTCTTAAGCAAACCCAGATACACGACTCATGTAAACAACCCTTTGGCTTTACCTCTGAATAGGTTTTATCATGTTAAAAGAGAAGTTGTAATTTTTCACTGGGAAACAGCAACATCCTCCTGTAATTTAAGCTGTACTTAAGCTTTTTAAGCCAGTGTTTTTGTATACACAAAGAATAAACGTAGAAGCGAACAAAAAGCCTAAAAGGTACAATAAAGTTAATTCTTCTTTATTCAGTGTTGCTTCATTTTTGTATTTAATGACAAGTAGCATACTTAGATTGCATACAGCACAAGAGCTGACTGAAGACTTCTCTACATTTGCACAGAACAGTTTCAAGAATTTGCAGACAATAAGCAGACTGTATCAAAGCTGCATGAATATAGGAACGTAAAAACAGGATCACCTCATGACTTTTAGCTAAAGTAACTTTTATTTTGGGGATCTTTTCTATTGTGGAAAGCTAAATTATAGCGGCAGGGGGGATAAACGATGTTTAGTTTTCTAGTGTTTCCTACAATTCCTGTAATCTTTCTCAAAAATAAATCTCTGAAACCTTTTCTTTATGATATCCTATTAAAGTTCATCTGGGAGAAGGACTGTCAGTAAGAGAAGTATCTTTGCGGTCTCATTCTTACTTCGGCTTGGCAGACACACTTCTGAAAAGTCCCTTGTTTATCAGCAATCTGCCAAAATAATACAGGAACAAGAATAACCTAATGTAAGGACAAGCTTGTGCCACATATATCCATGGAAAAAGCCAGGCTCTGAGATCAGGAAGAGAGCACCTATTTGGACTTTCTCTGATAATGTCCTGACAATATTGTGTGTGCCCAAATTCCTTTCCTGCCACTTCCCTTTACTCATATAGGTTAAGAGCCTTGCTATCATTGAAAGTAGTAAGAGCCATAGTCCTAGCTGAGCAATGGTGCTGAATAATCAAGGGGCAAACCCTTTGTTAGAGATGCATATAAAATAATAGGTTTCTTCATAAGACTTCTTTGAACAAAAAGAAAAAAAATACCACTGTTAAAGTAACAAAGTGATAACTCTAAATGCTCAAAAGTGGGAACTGCAAGAATGAAAGCTTCATGTGAAATCAGAGCTCATTCCCTTAATCTATAACACTGCGATTCACATTTTTTTTTAACATGATCATCACCTTTTTATTTTCCCCAGGAGCTCTGTCTCATTGACAGGACAGAGTGCACAGTGAAGGAGGAGCTGATCAACATTTTGATCCTCACCACTGGGTGAGTGACAATGGCTTATTGCCAGAGTACACATATATACATAACAGTGCAAACATCCAAAGGCTAGCACTGAATTATGCAGGACACTAATCATTTACAAGGAAAAGGGACCAAACCTGTCCCTGTAACTAAAGATTGGATTAGCATTAATTCAAGATGAATATGCAGATTTATGGAGAATCCTTTATCCATTGTCTTGTTCTTTTTATATCCCAGACAATTTTTAGAAATAAACTCATGATTCCTTTCATTCTGTGCACATAGTCCTCCATGACACCAAGTAGTAAGTTATGAGCAAATTCAGATATCAAAATACCCCTGCCATGATTTCAGTTATGCAGGAACGTTCAATCCACTGAGATGAGTGGGCTTGCCACTACTGATCTCAATTCCTGTGCTGTGCCTCCCTTTCATGGGAAAATAGCTAGCTTTTCATCCATAACAAAGACATCAGCTCCCCTTCCCTGTGTGTTTCTCAGGTGGCTGAAGTGCCCCCCTCACTCTCTGTTCTCACACACAGTCTCTGCTCTTCCATGACTCTCCCAAAACCTGAATCAAATGACCTCTCCGTCAGGACAACCGGGTCCTTGCTGGCTAACGGACCAAGCTTCTTCAGGGTACTTATCTCCCAGTCAGCTGCTGCACAGACACTCACATTGCCAAATGGCATGTGCTGTATCTGAGCTGCTATAAGGTTTGCGTCCGTAAGCCCCAAGTTGTACTGTACACTGGTCCAATGCAGAAGTTGTATCAGTGTGAAGGCACAGCTCCATTACCCGCACTCAGCTGAGGAAACTAGGTGGGACTGTTCAGAGCAGGGAGGAGAAGGACAGGCACTTGTGATGCACAGTGACAGCAGAGTTGCTCAATAGATGCTACTGCAGTCCCTAATAGGTGTCCAGTAACAGCTTGCTGTTGTTGTGCAGTTGGAGCAGGAAGCCCTCTTGGATCTACCCAGAATACGGATGTGAAGGCCCAAGCTGTACCCAAGGGTTTATCCGAAAGGGTTAGTTAAAATCTTGAAACTTTGTGTGCAAACTTTTTTTTTCTTCCCCTAAACTGATCTGAATCATTTTTGAGGATACCATTGCTAATGCAGATGTTTCTGCAGGGTTAAATAACTCTGAAATCAAGCATTATAAAGTGAAAGAACTGAACAAGTGAAAATTTGTGTACAATCCAACTCCTAAATTACTTCTCTTTCCTTTGTTGCTCTCTACACCTGTGGCAAAAGAAATAATTTCCTCCTTACAGGCTGATCATTTCTGCAAGAATATACCTCTAGAACACAACAGAGAAAACAGCAAGAAACCAAGAAATATTTGTCATTAAGACCCATCCGGTGTGAATGAAGTATGTGATGCAGAGTAGTAAGCTTTCTGGAAGAAGCTGTGAAATTTTTTTTCCTAGTTAATTTAGTCCCTGTGTTTAGGCAATGACCTTCTCTGAATCCTTTCTTTCTTCTTTTGAAGGGGACTTTTATCTGCTGTAGCAGAGTTAGTTCAATGTGTTAATGCAAATCTGCAGTTGTGCCTTAATAGCTGGCAAATCAGTCAGTGTTTTAGTGCTCCTCTTGGAACACGCTGAGATGTCAAGTTTTTGAGCTTCATTTTTTACAGCTTTCTCTCACTACTAATTTCTGAACTACAAAGCAGAAATAATTTACCAGTGAAAAATGACAGAATGGACCACATTCTATAGCAGACAAGATAAGCATGGAAACATTAACTATGGGCTATTTTACCTTCTAACATCTTGGCAGCAGACAAGACTCCACTGTTAATTCTAAAGCAACATCTGCTATTTCAACTGTATAAATTGAATTCCAATTTTTCTGTCACAATTGACTGGAAATTAGATTTGTAAGCAAGTCTATTGGAATGAATCAGGCTAAGATACTACGTCATGTGAATAAATATAGGCAAGTTAGGCCTTTACAACCTTTCCACAAAGTCTGCCCCATGCTGCTTGAGAGATGAAAGAAAACATGAAGGAAAACATTGTTTCATTACAGGGCATCCAGAAAGGAAAAAAAGAAGAGCATATTATTGTATTTAGTCCTCCCTTCAGCATGAGACCAAAGATCTAACTAATTAATTTAATAAGATCTAAGAACTCATTCTTACTGTTTTCCATTACAAATGCTCAGACAAGTTAAGGTTTCAACCAACCCTGCCTGGCTATCCGCAGATGTGAAGGTGGAGTGCTTATAACCTTCCTTTCATGGAATATATCAGCTCCTTAATCCTTGACCCACCTTCCCTCACCAAAGCAGAACAGCCCAGACTCTGGTCAGAAGCAGGCACAGCAATAGGCAAAACACGTACTTGCCTTGGTGTCCTCAACCCACACCTTACATTCTCAACAGCTGCTTTCTTGCCTGTTGAGGGAAGAGTGCTGTGTTGAAGCAACAACTAACTGACAAAGACAGTTCTTCTCTCTTTTCCCACTTGCAAAACTGCAAGATTAGGTCTCCCCAGTTTCCTTAATGGAAACATCTCCAGGTTTGTTCTTTCTACCCCTCCTCCATACACTAGCTATACAAGATAGCTCTGGCCCTGTTCCCTCAGCCTTAGCAGCTCTAGTTGCCTACTGCAGAGAACCTGAACTGGCTGAAATTCCCTTGCACTCACTTTGTCTCACCAGCCCATTAGCTGAAGAAAGCAAGTACTTGTTCTAAGAAGTGCTAGTTACCATTTCCATCCATATGGACCAGTTTTCATCTTTGGGTGTCACACAGCAGCTCCATAGTAGAATGTTTTGACATTAACATTAAAACAAAGATAGCTTTTAGTTGAAATACTTGATACGTGGTTAAAAATTTTCTGCAGATAATTCTGCAGGACAAAAAAAACAATCTCCTTCAAGAAAAGGAGAAAAAGCAAATTCTCAGCTGGCATTTCAATCTATTGTTTCTCCATTATGTTTTAAAGATGATGCTTAATTAAACAGAAATACTAAGTTCCTTTAGGTCTGTCATGACAGAAGTTATAGCAAAATATCATTTAGAAACAAAAGTACCCAGCTCAAAGACTCACCCTGAGAGCATCAGGCTCAGTCCTAACTACACCCCCATAGGCCATGAGGGGCACAAAAGTTATCTTGAATAACACATATGACTCAGCTGCAGGTTTTGAAGATGTCAGGTAGAAGATAAGCTCGCTACTGGTAAATCCCATTGCTCTTCCTCTTGCACCTCAAACTAACCTACAGTCCAGGGTCCACTACCATTAGCATCCACCTAGATTAGTGGGGAAGAGCAGCTGCACATGCATAGCATATGTGAGGAAAGAACAAAGGAATGCACAAAGCCTGCAGTCCATTATGTTTTCATACTGTGACTTTTTTTCTTCCCAAGATAATAGATTCAGCAGAAACAAAGGAACATTTTGTACAAAGGAACGTGAAATATTTAACACTAATCAGAGTCCCAGAGGTCAGCATGAGGCTGGTGGAGGCCTCTGAAAATAAAGTAACAAAATAAAGACAAAAGGACTTAAGGGAAAGTGATCACAAAATAATAGCAAGACAGAAATCTACATAAATTAACCAAAATATTCCACTGGCTAGGTAATATTTCTCTGCCTGTGTTAAAGACTAGTCTTGGTCTTGAGCTTGTGTGAGCACATTGACCTCAGGGGATCTGTAACCAGCACGCAGGACACTGGGAACAATTTGTTTTCACGTGTCCCTGTGTCACAGGGTGCTCCACGCCAAGTCCCAGTAATGCACTTCAGAATGTGGCCAGTAAGAGGCTAAAAGGTATTAAATTTTCCTAATCACATTTTGATTCAAAGCTGACACGTCCTGTCAATTGCCCTTGATTGGGTTCAGCTGCTGGTCATGTTTTGATATATTATGTTACTGTTGTTGATGTTTTACTGCATCATATTTGTGTCCAGCTAGTGAATTTAATTTGGTTTTTTGATGATTCATACTACTTTTTTTAAAAAAATACTACTGTGATAAGCTTTCATAATTACATTCTGCCTTCATTTATGATAAAAGCAAATTACCATCTTCTCTCCCAAAGTTTGTAATATTGAAGACACATCATTCTCTAGTTGAGTCAGTATTCAAATCACAGCTGTTGCTCAGCTTATGCTCCTGAGCAGCTTAAGGAATTCCGCATGCTCACAAATTTGCCATTCATATACAAACTGCTATACAGATAATATGCCAGCCTGTATCTGTAGTAATACCTTCATCGCTAACTCTTCCATAACTTAACAGCTACTTTTTCCTCCCATCCTCCTAATAACCAAGTCTGCAGAGAGAAGAGACATTCATTACCAATTCATACTTTTTCTGGTTTAGGGGTTATGCTTAATTCTCATAATACAGTTTCTCTAAAGTGATTTTTCTTTTGTGAAAAAAATTCAAAGGTTCCAAGTTCCTTTTAAGAGCTTATATATAATAACTGAGGTCACATTTGCCTATTAAGTAGCTGTACTTCAGGTAGATATGTGTGCAGGCAGACAGTTTGTATACATCATATCACATAGTAATTAGCATGTAGACAATGTCTAAGGTGGCTTAATAGTGGCCATCCCCAACCTCTCAAAAAAACTCATCTATTAGCCAGTCTTCTTACAATACTTGTCATAATGGAGTCCCTTTCTTGCTAAATTCTTAGGCATTAGCATGTAAAAATTATAGACATTTAGATAGCATATATAAAATGATAGCTAAAAAACAAATTCCTTCTATTCTCTCAAAGACAGGACAGATAATCTATCTTTAGCCATTAACCATCCCATATCTTCTGAATTAGCGAAGATGATGATAGAGGCCCTAAAACATCAGCCAAACAGCCATCTCTAGGGTTAATGCAACTCTTGCAGAAAGGGTAAACAGGGGACAACGGAGGTTGTAAGTAAAAAGAAAGTACTGTATTATACCATTCATACAGAGATTTAGTAGTTATGCAGAATACAAAGCTACACAAGAAGCATTTGTCCCAGTTCAGTCCCTGTCTTCTTTATTTTGTCTTTTGCCATGGGAAGTGATTTTCAGTTCATTTATTGTTGAAAGTGAGTTTTCACCTGCACATCAGCCTTTACTAGTTATGCTATTGTGTTTCCAAGCACTTTTGGGGACAAGGAGTTGACTTGATTATTCCTGAATAACAACTGTTCTCGGTAGACCCACAATAGCTACACTTTTACAAAACCAAGCAATCAGGAAGGAGGCAGTCTGTTTGTAAAAGAGCGTTGAGCAGTGCTGATTTGAGTATTAAAGAATACTGCTTATCATTAACACCTGAATTTTGCCATCTGGCTGAATACAAATACAATTAAAATGAAATCTGATAGCTTCCCTGCATATTGCAGTAAGATAGCTGGTTAGTAAAGTAGGTGCTTAAAAAACTATACATATGAACACTGATGACAAGTCTTGATCTAAATAGATTGTTCGGTGGGAGGTTTGTTAAAGCCTTTATGTCCTCAGAACCTGCACTGTTCTAGGCCTTGGGAATATGCAAGCAAGGATTCCTTGTCCTGCAAAACAGATAAGTTTGTCATTGTGTTGAATAAAGCACTGGGAGGATTTGTCTTCCCTAGAGCAGACTACAAGTTTGTCTGGATTTTCAAAATCAGGGTTGTGGTGTTTCAGACACAGGCTCATTCTTGATGTACTGAGAACTGGAATATCTGCCTGCACAAAAGGCTGCCATCCTCACCAAACAGCAATAGGATTATTGACTCATTTCACAAAGAAAATAACACACATGGCAGGGATCTCAGGCCACTGATAATGGAGCTGTAAAGAAGTAGCTTGATGTCTAAATCTCATTAGAAGGTAATCAACACTTCACCATCTACAATTACCCTTGCAGGAAAACATACGATTACAATTATGTAAATCAATACAGGGTAAGTGTCTTCAACTAGAAAATAAATATCCACTTTAATGAAACAGTTTTAGTCACTGATTTGAGTCATATGTCTGTGTCAAAAAAAAAATCTATAAAGTATTTCCCAAGTACTTCTTTTTCCCCCCCTGGTCAGATCATTAAAGCCCTGACAGTTTTCCTTTCATCTAAGTGAAACATACTTACTTTTTGGCATCAGCTCTTTTTCAGATATATAGCACATCATAAATTTAAAGCCTGAGATCCATTTAGCTTTTCCTGTAATAACTGTTTTCCTCTCTTCTGATCACATGAACTTTATGGGTATATATCACAGGGCTGATCATGGCAGACAGCCACTTGCTTCTATAAGGGGCCAGTGCACACCTGCACTGTCCTAAGGGTTCATGCAAAGTGCCAACATAGTTGCTGAGACAACCCCCTAAAAATTGCAAGTTGTCTTCACTTTTCCTATGTTAAGAAGGAACTGAGATTGTTGTCAGACTTATATTTTTCCCTTGTCTGTCTTTGAGAAGTCTAGCAACATCGCCACTGTGAGCAATGCAGGCTCCTTGGCATCACCAAACACGATGAGGACAATGCGCTTAGACACTTAGCACTGGCATCCACAGAGATGCTAGGCTTGCATTTCAGTGTGGTACAATCTGCATCTTCTCAACTGTCAATAAGAAAAAAGTCACCATGAGCATAGGACATGGAGCGCAAACATTTTCTTTTGCAATATATACTCAGGATCACAGTTTCCCTAACAATGAATTATGTTTGTTAAAAAAAAACCAAACAAAACAAAAAACCCACAGCAAAACTACCCAGAGTATAACACTCTTCATAGGTATAAATAACCCTATTCAATTCCATGGACACAAGCAGGCAGGCCAATGATAACACCCAAATGTCAGTGGAACCTATTCGAGCCATATATAAAATAAGAGGAAACATGATGTGTTAGAAAGATCTACACTTCTACAGTCTGCTCCAGGATGTGGATTATTTACCCAGGACATAAAAAAAACCCAAACAAAAACCACACAACACACCACAAAACACTTACTGCTGAAGCTGTTAGCAGTGGTTTTGCTTGATAGTTTCCATTTTTCTGAAAAGTCTTATACACACACTAACATAAAAAATGTTTTATATATCACAGCCTAAAGACACACCAAGAGTGTTCCACCATTTCAGCTGTTTAATAAAAAAAAGCATAAATACTGACACAGACACTGGCAAGACTGGCAAATTAAGTCCCTTCATCAATAGTTTTCTGTGTAGCTGTGAAGACCAGAACAGATTTCCCAGATACTTTTAAGACAGACATAATATGGCAGCTAGTGATTTGTTGTTAGCATGTTGTGGAATAGACTTGACAAAAAATGTAGAGTCTGAATGGCTTAAGTATAATGTGTGCCAGCCGAGGGGGAGGGAATAATCTTATTCTACTGTCTCAAGCCAGCAAACATTTTCACACATACTTAATTTTATATATGTCAGTAGACTCCCTCAACAGGATTTCTCACAGGCATAAATTTAAGACTTCTGAGAGTTTATGCTGATTGTTCATTTCCTATTTTTGTCTTTAGAAGGAAATCATTCATAAATCTTTAGTCATTAAGATACACTCTTCATCAGTCATTATCCAGAGTAAGCAACATTCATTCTCTTACTCTTTCAGTGAAATTTGAATGCTTTTTTTCCAAGTAAGTGTATTTTCATGGATTTGTTACCAAGATACCTGTATTTGCCACAGATGTAAGCAAAATTTATATGTATATGGATGTGAAATTATATTGATTTCCTTGGTTTATGGACTTAAAGTTTCCTAGGATGGAACACCTTATATGCATCTCAGTACAAGAGTGCAATAGAGTGCCCATCTTTTTGCAGTAGTTCCACAATTAAAAGAGAATGCAACACACAACCCTTTCTCATTCACCTTCTACTAAAAAAAAAAAGTGGGAAAAGCCAATCCACATAGGATCTTAGAATTAGTGACAGTTCACTCAAGGCAAAACTAGAAGGGACCTTTAAGGGGAGGAGAAATAAGTTAGAATATTTTTCTCTTAGGGTAAATTATCCTTTATAATAAAGTCTAATGGAGGTAAAGCATATTTGGTTCATTCACATCACATATATACAACCCTGTTTGGGAAGAAACTTGAGATATATCCGAGTGGGATTCATCTCACCAAACTTTAGTTATTCACAATGTACCTGTCCATATCTGAGCTGGCTCACTGACCTCACTGCATAAACAACTGAAAGAAACAGGCATTTTTAGGGTGTATCTGCAGTATTTTCAAGATCTATGTTAAAATGAAATTAATCCCATTCTAAAAATACTGATTTTTTTTTTTTCCTTCACTGCTTATAAAGTGAGCCTAGAGTGATTAGCTGTATTCTGCGGCTACATTTAGTCAGAGCCTTACCAACTGTCTAGTTAGGACTCAGTATTTCTTAGGATTGCTTGGAAGCGAAGGTCCTACTGTCTTGTCAGTGGTGGGAGTGGGGACTGCTTCAGCAAGATACTCAATTTTCCAACTAGTAAGTGACAGGTATAAGTATGGGATTACAGTGTAGAAATTGCTATCAAGTCATTGCTGCATCTTACTTATTTCACATTACTACTATACATTCTTTTCTGATCCATGAGAGATTTGCAAAGAGAAAGTCATTATGAGAATTAGTTTCAAAAAATAGTGCTGCATAGAGCACTTTATGAACCAAAGCATGTTTTCCTGCATATATGTTAGAATCAAAAATTTTGATCTACACAGGATCAGAGCTGAACTACAGAGAAGTCAAGGTACAGAACATGACCAACAAGACAAGAGAGTTTTTTGCACCTAGATGCTACCCTGAGACAGCACACCAGCCTTGTTTCACTGGGAACAAGAAAAGCCATATGAAAGACAAGCAGACTGTCCATACTGTCCCACACGTTACCTATCATAGCTCCCTCCATGGTAGGTATTTTCTCTTGCACCCATTTGCCAAGTGGGGTCCTGGGACTTGGCAATCATGAGTTTGAGAATTGCAATGCCTTCCTCTACTCTACCTTTGAACAAGATTGTTGTATTCCTGGAAAAGTAGCATGCTCACCTGAGACAAAACACTAGAATTTTTCATCACTCCTTCCTTGGCCCCTGAACAGACCCTCAGCCTGGCTAACCTGCATAGCTGTTCCCCATCGGCAAGGTAAGCTTTACAGTGTTGATCAAGGGGGATTGCCTCTAATATAGAAGTCTGATTCCTGAAACTGATTTAAGTACTTTGGTATTTCTACCCTGCTATATAAGGACTCATCCACCATCACACATCTCAGGTTATCAAAACTGTATTCTCATCCATGATTCACAGCAGTTTACCTAATATCAAGAGTCTTTCCAAAGGGTATTATGGAATTTCTTGGTTAGGAGCAAGGCATGTTTATTAGAAACATGTATTATATCCAAGAGTCATCACCTCATTTCACTTTAAGAACCTAGATCATTGATTTGTCCCCAAGATGACATTGCTCAGAATGGGTACATAAGGAGAGGAATTAATAAAGAAGTCTAGGGGATTTTAGTGCACAACTTCCCTCACAGTTCTCAAAGGCTCAGCTTTAGTAATTACTGAGACCTACAACTGAACAAAAAGATCTTGTACCACCTGGGCATGCATGTCCATTAAAAGCTTTTCTAGTATGGAACCAAATGCTGGACATTCACAACAAAATGTTGTGTTCAATACACAGCTGTTGCATATGTATCCTGCAGATGAGACCGGCAGTGTTTTTTCAGATTATACTTTCTCAAATTCTGAGCTACAAATGTAGCTAAAATTAGTAGTCCATGTCCAAAAAAAAAAAGAAAAAAACAGATGAAGGTTTCATCTACAGAAACTACTTAAAGTCTGACAGACAAAACTCAGGTGTAATAAGCAGGCCAAGCCAATTGAACTAAATTAAATTGTGCCCTTTGGGAAAGGGTTTGTTATCTCTATTCAATTCATTACCAATGAAGATACTTCTTTAATTGTCTTACTTCACAATATTTTATGATCAACTCAAACCCAGTCATAAGCTGTGCAAATGAACATATCCACATCCTTAAAGATATCTGAAGCAAGTAAGCCTATAATTTAGGGCCAACTCCTGTGGTTTCATGACCCACCAAATGTTTTTCTTCCTTTA
Organism: Haliaeetus leucocephalus; assembly: GCF_000737465.1. Taxonomy (NCBI): domain Eukaryota; kingdom Metazoa; phylum Chordata; class Aves; order Accipitriformes; family Accipitridae; genus Haliaeetus; species Haliaeetus leucocephalus. Next base: position 445,014 of record NW_010972664.1, read on the forward strand.
GTGTTTTATATATCCAAATACTTTTACACCAACAGATACATATTGCTTTAAAATACCATATCGGTATTTAATCTGCTATTGATGCATAGCAATAGCTAAAAGCAAAATTTAAAAAGCCATAGAAATACAAAAAGACAGCAAATGGCAGTCATTAAACTACAACATCTATGATTAATACATAGGCTGTTAAATTATTAGTAATAAGATTAGCTTGCATCTCTCCTGCCCAATAGATACTTAAAGTAATTGCATCTTTGCAAACTGCATTATCATCACTTCATGTTCTTCATGATGTCATGGGACAGCAAGGCAGACTCAGCAGTTTCTCCTGAGCCTGCTTTGACTTTTTTTCTTTAAGAATCAGTTCTCTGGCAACGCTAGATATTCTGATTTGGAGCTGTGAGCACTGCTCACAAAACAACCATCTAGCTACACTAAAAATTACAAAGCATTTGTATTACTTCTCTTCAACAACTCCCAAATTAAAGATTACAAAGAAATAACACATAAATATGACTTGTGTGATGCAAATAATCATTTTAATTTTATCATAGGAAAATTAACATACTTGGAAAAAGAAACAGAAAACCCTTACCTAAGAAAATGGCATTTTGAAAAGGTAGACCCATCCTTCTCTGCCCTCTTGACACTGCAGACAAAGTGGTTGCCATTTTGCAGTTATTGCTAGATCTGCCGCAAACTTACTGCGGCAAATGGGAATCTTTCCACAAGGTCCAACCAGCACTCAAGTCAGTTTCAGGAACAGTTTCTATGTGAGTGATAGGGATCATATATTTAACTTATTTGGAATGAGAGCAGTGAGATTTCCATTTATTCCAGAGCATCATGACTGATAAATTAGCAATTTTTCAGAAACAGGACTGTTTAAAATGTAGACTTACGATTTTAAATGTAAGCCTGCTTAAGTCCAAACTGTTGGTTCTTGTATAAGATAGACAGCTAAGCTAGATGGAAGTCAGGTGGACAGCACACACTGCCCAATAATTCAACAGTACTACTTCTTGTTTGAAAAAAGGCCAACTACTACTAGTTCTAGACCTATCCATGTGCAGGGGGCAGGATAGGGGTGTGGTCCTTGAGGGGGAAAAAAGTTCTCATGCCAGTATATCAAAATATTCTGGCATAAGCATACTAAATATCTTTGTCTGTTATTGTCTAGAGAATCTTCATCTAATGAATACAACTTCAGCTAATACACTTGATACTTCATAAATAGTTCCTTCTCTAAGTGGCTTCAAATCTTCTCCTGTATTCTACCAGCCAAGTATCAGCTGCATAATACAGTGACACAAGATTCATCACAAGCTTTGAAACACTTCAGGGAAATATGGGGTAGAGCCTGTATTCCTTCAAAACCCCAAAACCTTACATGCACCTAGGAACAGTTTGCCTAAGCAATATACACATATTGCACATTGTTTTAAAAGGTGGACCTTTACTCACTTTGCTACGTGTCACTTAAAGGCAGAAGCTTCAGCTAAAAGATTAAGGGACTGCGTTTCCTCAGCCACACATGAGACTCCTGCACTAAGACTACTAATGCAAAATGCATCTCGTGGATGAGTAATCTTCACTAGTCCTTAAAATAACAAGTGTTACACAGTATTCATAAAAATTGTTAAACTAAGAGCTTTGCTGTATCATATATAGGACTGTACAATTCACATTGTAACAGAGGTAGAGGAAATATTTCAGGGTACACTTCATGCAGGCAAGCTTTTTCAAAATGTTGGAAGTACTGCTACTTAGCTATTGTTTCCTAGAAGATAATAGTTTCACCAAAAGCCCAACAGCACATCTCAGTTCTGCATATGAACTTTCTTCAAATAAGACATCACCAAAATGGTCAGTAACTGTACTCCATCAGCAACTAAGAAAATTATCTGAATTCAGCAACTAAATGTTTGCTACAAAAAAAGCCTACAAAAAAGTTTCCTTGACATGCTACCATTACAGCCTCTGCAACAACTGCATACAAATAATTTGCTTGTTCTGGAATCGGTTTGTAAAGAGACATGGTCTCACCCACACATACTGAAATTTACACACACAACTTGCTAACAAGTGCAGTCAAGTGTGTAAATCTTTGTTTCAAGACAAATGTATGGATGTGCTTGCGCACGCAACATGCCTCTGAGAGCCTGTTAGCTTTAGCTTGGAGGGTTTGACCCAAAGTGCAATTAAAAATAGCCTTTTCATTGAATTTAGCAGCTTCTGAGCACATGCACCTGTGTGCTGGAAACACACAATGTGATCCTACAGCTCTTAAATTAAACCTAAGCTCAAATGTTAGATATAGATTTCTGAAGTATTGTCTTCCTCTGGGTTTTGAGAGTTGTAGCTATACCTACGCGTAACAAAACTATTTGTGCTGTATGCTCTTAAAAGTTTGCTTTGTCCTCCTAACTATTTTACAGGCAAAGAAAAAGTATTCCTGTATAGACGCAAACCAATCTCAGCGGGAGCTGTTCCTCAGAAAGACATCGTAGCAAGTACACGCTCTATCTTTTCAAACAATTAGAACGGAGCTACGTTGTGCAGGCAGGCAGGCAATCAATCGAGTCTAAAAATCTGCCTGGGCAAGACAACGCCGTGCTGGCAGGAACGGACTTGAGAGTGCTGCAGGCGTTGGACAGCCTAGCTCTCCGTCTCTGAAGAGCCAAGCCTATAGCTGCTTCCAGCTCCCACGGGTGCACCGGTGAGCCCCAGTCGGCCCCTGCCGGGCCGGCACACGCTTACAGAGGCCGGGGCCGCGGAGGCAGCTGCTCGGTAGCCGCCGAGGCGGAGGCGGGCCAGCTCAGCTCTCGCGGCGCGCCCCCAACCCGCGGGTCATTTAACGAGTGGCTTAGGTGCCAGCTCTTCCCCTCCGTGATTCCCGCTCCCCTGAGCGCTGAGGTCCCACACCGGCCCCGGCACCGACGCCGGACGCCA
>NW_010972664.1:448354-450065 GCF_000737465.1 Haliaeetus leucocephalus
GGAGCCGGGCAGACAGCGGCACCGGTGCCCCGTGCGCGGCATCCGGCTCGCTGCCGTCGGGGCTGTCACCGTCCGCTGCGGGCTCGAGGCCTGGGGGGGCGGCTGCCGTCGAGCCCCAGGCTGCCGGGCCGTGCGGGGTTAGTAACTGTCTTAGCGGCTGGTGAATGGGGTCGAGACCCGGGTCCGCGTGAAAGGCGTTATAGACTTCTCCTCGTCTGTGTTTCCCCTAGCAAGAAGAGAAACGCGCTCCTGCCAACTTAAAAACGTATAAATATATATCCATATATACAGGTGTATATATATATATACTGGAAAGTCCCCTCTTCTCACTGCCCTAGAAGATACTGTAGTCAGATTCACGTTGCTGTCACTCTGGAAATACACTGTGGCAGTTCTTTGGGCCTCTTCAAAGAACCGCTTTAAAGACTTTGTTCTTCAGGGTCATGTTGTTAAGGTTTTTTTCTACAAATACAGTTTGTAGATTTCTTTTATTACTTGTGGACTTGTGAGTGCTTTGCTTTTAAATGGGATAGATCATTACAGATAGGTTTAAAGGACATCTTGTATGCAAATTATTTGATGGTTTGCCAGTCAACTTCATCTTTCTCAGAACTCAGCTAGAGATCATATATATATATATGGCATATTGGTAAGTCATTTTCTCTTTGGATGTTTATAGCCAGGTTTTGAAGTCAATACGTCTTCAGATTACTATGGATTTTAAAACACTCGATGGATTTCCTAGCTGCCTTAAAGCTACCTGAGATCAACTTCTTACTAAAAAAAACATGAAGTTTATAAGTAGCAATGGAAAATTATTTCAAGCACTGCTGTGTTTTGCTACCAACTTGTTTGATTTAATAGCAGAGTTATTTATTTGTTTGACTGATACAGATTTTTTCCAGGTGGATTTTAGGCTTCCAAGCCAATAATTAATTTTTTTCTACATCTATGGGCAAGTTGAGCTGTGATCTAAAACTGGCTGTACTGAACAATATGTTCTGAAATAGAGAAGTTACCTTAAATCTCCAAGGCATCTGAGATTCAACCTTTTCTGCATGTAAAGCTGATGGTATGCAGAAAGAGAAGTGTATGACCAAAACCTATAATTAATACAATGAGAATTTGAAAACATTTTTGGTAATCAGAGCCTTTCAGCTCTGGACGTTTTTAACCTACTCCTGTGTTGCAAATATGAGGGAGTTCAAGTTTGCCTGAATTATCTTTGATCCCAAGTGATGTCCAGCCAAAGGAGGTGGGGAAAATTAGAAACACATTACAAGTTTTCCAGAGTGTGAAGTCTCCTACTGTCTCAGAAATGACATATGGATAGTAAGGGATGAAACCCTCCAAACTGGTGGGAATCTTATGTTGAATACCAGCCACAGAAACTGAAAAGGTCATCTTCTTTTTTCTTACGCCTTTGCAAAACTTTGTTAGCTTGCCAGCTCCTAAAGCCATGTTGAAATGAAATAGTTGTATATTCGCACAACTAAAGTAACTCTCCAGGCATCCACAACACCATCTCTTTTCCAGTGGACGTAACAGCATGCAGAGGGAAACAAAACAAATTCTGTCTTTAGGAAATTATGCAGCATTTTTTGGACATGGTTTATGCTGGTTTATTAGCCAAAATTGTATATACAGTGACTTTTCCTGGCATTCTGCTGATCTTTGCTGCACATCTCATCACACAATTCTCTTGGGGGGG
>NW_010972664.1:450075-471546 GCF_000737465.1 Haliaeetus leucocephalus
CACCGGGGGGGGGGGGGGGGGGGGGTGGGGCGGGGAGAATAAGTGCGGTTGTGTTGAGACCAAACTGCATTTTCATAATTACCTGCACAAAATTTCCAGGCTTGTCTTCATCTTACTTGCAGCCACTTACTGCTTGCTTTCCTTCAGAAAGAAAACACAGAGCCCTGCAATACTGCATCAGAGGAGCTTTTCTTAGCAGTGCCAATTCACACCAGCTAAGAAGCTACCCGTTAATCTGTCTACTTCTTCCCATCCCTTTCATAGTCAAAATATATTCCATTTTTTTTCAGGAGATGGTGATTTCATTTTCAGTTAAAAATAGTTGCTTCCCAGACCTGGCAACTGCATAATTTGCAATTGTTCATCTGGGCCTTCTAAACAATGGAAACAGGACTCACTGCTGCGACCAGGCATATGGTCTTTATAATACATTCACTCTGTTGATACTGTGGTTTCATCTGCAATGTATGAACATAAGACATGGTGGCATCGTGAAGCAACTGAGCAACCTAGAATTTCAACAAATAATTGTATTAGTATACAATTATATAAATATTAATTTATTAAATGATATTAAATATATAACTATTAATTATTAAATTCTAATAAATATTAATATAAATAATTCAATAATTGTATTACAACTCAAAAACCTAGCAATGCATATTTCAAGGTTCTGGTACCCAGAATATGAATAACTTCTAGTGCATTAGAAGTTTGTAATGATTATTGCAAAATCCTGATGACTTGTATGTCCGTGAAACGACTCTTTGAAAGGTGGACTGTCTTTTCTCTGGTATCATTATTTTGCCACATCGCAAGTTTTTATTTCCTAACCTGGAGAATACAAAATTAGTAATAGAATAATTTATCTGAACATAAAGCTTTCAAAACATTGCTATCTTCAAGTCAGGACTAGGTAATTTTCTAAGGTAACTTCTAGTCTAAGTCAAATTATTTGCCAAATCACAGAAGAAAATGGGTAAACTTGAGAGGTTTTTTTCCATAAGGTAGCTAAATCATTGGATAACTTAATGGTATTTAGCCTATGAATTTGTGAATAAATATGATCATTAAATGCTGATGTGTTTCTCCATATTGCTTTTTGAACACTTTAAAGACCAGATTTGGGCACTCTTATTGAGTATCACTAATAAATTTTTAAACAAGCCTAGAAGGGAAAAAAAGGAAATTAAGTTGGAATAGTTCCCCTCTAGGGTGGCTTAAGAGTTCCTCTATTTTACCATTCACCAAAGTGGTAGTGCTCTATACTTCACTTTCATGAAATACTGTTTAAAATCTGAGATACAGCTCTTTGCTCAGTTCATTTCTCAGCAATGATTATTTTAATTTTCTTTTTAGTTTTCCAACTCATATCTAAAATTCTTCTGTCACTTGGTCATGAGTCTAGATGATGCGGTCTCTGAAGCTGCCCTGGTATACAACTGAAAGTAGGAGGAGAAAAGAATTTTGTACATTTACCATGTGCAATGGCTTGCACATGGATAATTTATTAAATAACTTTGCTAGAGCTCTATCAATTTGGTATCTCATTGGCTTCCAAAAATGGTTTAAGCTACTTAGCTTCTCCTGCCAATTTTCTTGGGACTATAATAGCATTATATTTTTAATGTTGTTTTTTTTTTATTCTGTAGTTATGGAAAAGAATTCAGTACAGATGCTAAAAACATTTGAGAAGATGTAAGATGTACTAGAGGACAGAAGGGATTAGAGAAATTTTAAGCTTCCTTCACCCCCCCTTTAGCAGCATCTGAGGTACCATCCACCCATAAAGTTAATGCGAGTCAAAAGATAAAGAGGAGCAGGAGAGAGGAGAGAAGAAAGGAAATGTACCATCATTCATTATTCAAGTATCTAAAAATGTATCTCTAGCCTGCACAATATGGTGCCGCTTAGAAATTCTGAAACTACCTGTGAGTTAGTGGTCTGTGTAGCTGGGGCCAGCGAGGCGCTCTGGCTTGAATTGCGATACCCCAGTTAGAATGGCACTGTTCCTGCCTTAATCTGTCCAGCTCTGAAGCCAGCTAATTCAGCGCTAACTCAGGTATTTCTGCATAGTGCTGCATTGCACAGTGCAAAATGCCATTGTGGCTGTACATGCAATGCAGTATGACTGACAGTTACACCAAGTTCTGCCAAGGAGGACCAAAGTAATTTAATTTCCTTCAATTATAATCCATTTAGATGTAATATATAGCAGAAGTAGCTTTAAAAAAAAATGAACAAAACCTTTTAGATAAACAGAGTTTCTTAAAGGTCACAGGACATTTTTTACATATTAGCACAAAATTTGTAAGTTCACAGATTTTTTAAACATTCTTAACTGTGATCTATTGTATCTACTAAAATAACATCCTTCTCTGCCCCCTGCCCCTTAAAGTCCCATTAAAGCTAGCTGTTCAGCAGAATCTTCATGGCTACAGACCCAATTTATTAGTCTTTCTTGGGTTTGGATCAGACTAATCAATAGAATGAAACTGTGCATGTTGATTAAGCCTAATTCTCAAACCAGATGCAAAATACTAACTCTAAGTGAGCAGCAGTTCTGTCCCAAACCAAGATAGTAAGTCGTGTTTCAAACTGCCAAGATGAGCATTTTGGCAACTCTAAAGCTTTATTATGAAAACATATTCAAGGCAAGGAGGTAACTGAAAACAACTGTTGTTAGAAAATTCATCTTTCTGGGTAGAAATAGTGGTTCACCAGAATTCACAGGTGAGTCAAATTTCTAGCCACTTCTTTCTCTGTCCTCTCAGGGGAAGCAGCAAGTGCTCAGCAATATTCTCTCAAAAAGTGTGCCCATCTTCAAAGGCCAGGTGGCCTCTACTGGAGGATATTAAGTTACACCTTTGGGTGAGCACATGCATCTTTGTATCTTTACTTGATTTGCCTGAATGAGAACTTAAATCCTGGTTATTGGTGTTCGTCCATGTAGCAAATTTGTGAGAGTAGAAGTATGAATATTATTCTTTCTCTGTGTTACCCTGTTTTCCCTGTGTATCAGAGATGATAATAGGACCTCATTTGAATGCTAGGGTCTCTATGTATTACAGATACCAGCAGTATTTACATAAGCCTTGCCACTGTACCCTGCCTGAAAGATGCACTGCACATTTCCTTTTTGCTGTGACCTTTGTGATTGTCTGATCTTATTTTGTGCTCATATATTTTATCCAAACCTTTGTGATCTGGAATTTTCTATACTTTCTGGAGAGTAAGTTTGTTCAGGAATGTCACGAGATTCACTCATCAAGTTTTCAGACCTTGTTTTTACTGCTTACTTTTAACCACTATTGTGACAATTGAGCAGGACAGGTTTGCTAAGAGGGTCAGTCATGTGCTTGTGTGAAGCAGTAACCATGTGAGAGGGAGTACAGATTTTATCTTGTACTTCTTTAGTCAAAGTGTCATTTTCTCCTAAAAACTTTATCTGCTTGTTAAAGCATGACTACTAGGCCAACACACCCATTCTTTCCTTCTCAGCTGCTTTCAGGAATTTGAAAAGAAAATGTGATTCAAAGAATCTGTGGTAACCAATAAAGATTGATGACTATTAGGTCTGCTCAGCAGTAGAGGTTGCCTGACAGTCCCAGGATCCTTCCTTTCCCTGTGGAACCTGAGCTATGGGTTGTGTTTTGCTGTTTCTCCTTACCAGTGGAGGTATGGCTACCTGCCAACAGAAGGGGTTCGTCTAGGCTGTTGGAGACACAGTGAGCATCGCGTATTATTTTTCAGGATGTAGTGATGTTTCCTTTTAAGCACTTTCTTGCAATGCATTTCTCAGTTTTTCTCAGCTCTACCAGGGCTTATTCTGTTCCTCTACTCCTTACCCTGTTATCCTAACTTGATAATTCTGAGTGTTACTGCAAGTATCCTGCAATGTTACCCTGTCTCAACCCTCTTCTTTCAACACTAGGTTTCCCTAACTGCTGATACTGAGTCCTGCAGCTCATTCTTGCTCCTCCTCGTAAGTCTGAATCATGTTCCGTAAGCCCTGTAATGCTGTGAAAGCAACTCTGTAGTGCTGCTTAGTCCTGATCTCCTCCTAAGAGCAATGATATGGCCACACACAGACAACCTTTTTGTTCCCTGCCACACCTTTCTTTTTCATCTCAATTCACCAGTAAGCCTAGTTTCCTTTTCAGGTTCTGCTGCCTCCTAATGCTGAGACACGGGATCTACATGTCAGCTGAAGAAGTTAGAGTACTCAGGCAGCTGTGAGTGATAGGGATGTCTTCTCTCTCCCCTTCTCTGGGAAGGATTTAATGTTTCTTAAGTAGAACAAGGAGTCCTGCCTGTCATGCAATGTTTGCTTTTGTCAATGTCTCAACTTTTCAACGACCTAAGTAGCTCTAATGCAAATCAGCATTTGAGAGGGGGAGAAAAAAAAAAAAAAAAAAAAAAAAAAAAAAAAAAAAAAAACCAAAAAACCAGAAAACTTTTGTTTCACAACCTTTATCTGTTTCCTAATGTGTTCTGATCAAATCATGCAATCTGTTAGCAAGAACTCTAACCAACCTTACAGCTTTGTGTTATGAAATTTGTAGTGCACCTGCTTCTATCTCTTCCAAGCAGAAGAAAGTGGCAATCTTGATGCTGCCAATGTTACTCAAAGTCTACCTCATATAAGTAGCTGTTTGAGTCTGTTCCTCCTGGCCTGGATAGGTCAGCTCACATCTCTTAGCCAGCCTGCCTGATGAGTTTGCCTCTGATACAGAGGGAGTGATAGAGGATGTCTTGCGTGTTGTGTCAAAGCTGACCGAACTATGCTTAATGTCAGGCTGGATACACTCACAGTGCAAGACATAAGCGTGTGTGCAGACATGATTTCTTGCACCTCCACTGGCTGAACTGTGTGGACTGTAAGTTAATGGAGTCATGACCAAGTGAAGCAGAAATGTAAGAGCAAAGGGAAAGGGACATCAGAAATATACAGGAGTGAGATTGTCTTGTGCTGCTCCAGAGGCTGTTGTACTTGGATGTCAGCAGCTGACATTTCAAGTTTTTCTCACTGCCCTTCTGATCCATGCTTGCCAGCAATGACAATATTACTTAGAAAACCTCGAACTAGAAATATAGTTCCTGGGAGAAAATTGTTATCCTTCTTTTAAGGGCCACTCCAAACTTCCTTAGAAGAAGAGGCCTGACACAGGAAGGTTATCTTACACTAGCACTATTTAGTCAGTGCTTCCCAAACTTGTTTGAACTTCCAGGCTGGCAAGACCTATCTCCTTGGGACAGAAGCTGAAGTAAGAAATCCCTGAATCTCTGACCTGCATTTCCTTGTTGGTCTTGCAAAGGCTCATAGCTTGAAATTTTTACACTGCCTCCCAGCTCATGACATCCTCATGTGCAGGCACAAGATCTGATCAGCTTCTGTCACTTAAGCCCAAGTTTCCACTAAGAAAGAGCTCCATTTAGGCCTGGGAGGGGACAACCTGGATGATACTCTGGAGTATGACTTCTCTGACCCAGATATGAGGAGAGAGAGGCCAAGGTCTCAGACCCTGCAGGCTGTAGTGTGGCTTAGGTCTTTAATTCCTCTCTGTGAGAAAGAATCGTCTCAATTCTCAGGCTTCAATACTGACGATTAACAGTCAGGTGCCGCTGCCCTTACTACTTTTGTCTTCTTCATTCCTGCACCCAAACAAGTTTCCTGCATAAAACAGTCCTTCGGAGCTCTGGCTTTGTTCCAACCAGAAGTCCTGCAAATTAGAGGTTCCCGAAAGCTGGCCCTTGCTGGAAACAGAAGGGGTGGTGAGCAGTGGTGTTCCTGTAAAATTCCAGCTTCTTGGCCTACTCTTTTTCTGGTTCAGCTGCTGGCAACTGGATCCCAGGGCAGCTGGATCTCAGCCTTTCTGCCTGAGCAGCCAGTGTTTCAGACTTGTGTACATTTGTGCTTTTTGAGTATGGATGCAGTTTAAAATGAAAAGGTTTCTGTAATGAAGATAGGTTGCTTGTATAAATACAGGTTGAGAAAAAGGAACAGACTGGGGTGGAGAAAAACTTGGAGTTCAGCTGGTAGCTAGCTGCAAATAAGGCAAAACCTGCAAAAGCATAGACTTGTTAGATCAAGCACACCTAACCTTTAGTATTCCAATTAAGGAAAATGCTCAGTATTTGCACAATAAGATAATGACATTTCATTTGAATCCTACGTTGCTATACCTATGGTGTTCCCTGTCTGGTTTACTGGTCTTTTAGCATTTCACTTGAAAGACTAGACAGTATGGCTCATTAACATCATCTAGTTCTCTGGCTGGAATCAAATGAGCTGTGATGCTGAAGCTGTGGAATAAGCTAAACCAAATGTTATACTGCTGTTCTAAGCTAGCATATAACACTAAACCAGTTATCTCCATGTATTTGTTCTCTTGAGCAAATGGTGGTGTTTTCCAGATGCAAGGTCTATTAAGGCTACTTACACCATGGGGGATTGCTTCTCTAATAAGGAGTAGCTTCATCATAGATCTCCCTTCAGTAAGGAGAACTACCATGGTCTCGTAGCTTTCAGGAATTCAGATAGTGGCAACAGGGTGTCAGCGACTCCTTGCTGCTTCCTGATTCTAATTGCTGGACAGCTGGGATTAATTCAGTTGCAGATGTCAATTGTTGCTAGTTCAGCTCTGCAGCGATAAGGTGGCTGATTCAGTAGGAAATAGAATTCATTTTCTTCTAGACACATACTGGTATCTCTTTTCATGAGTGAATTTGTGATCCTCCCTACCTCGCAGAAGCAGGAGTGTCAGTTCTAACTACTGTTCCTGCATTCCCAATGAGGTCTAATCAATGTTAGGAATGCCAGGAGCTCTGAAGGCTTGGCTCTCATGCTTCTGTCCAAAACTGAGCTTTGGTAACTGATATTATCTGAACATGTTACTGATCCTAAATTTTTCTGGTTTCCTCCTTTCTTTTCATCTCCTTCTCCCTGCAACTTCCTGAAGTGAACCACTTGGGGAGGGGGGAACTCAATCCACACACGAAACACCCTGCAGCAACTATTTTAATGGATAACATGCATGAAATACAAAATCATCCTCTCTAGAAAGTCTAATCAGTAGATTTTACTTTGTCTTTACAGAGAAGGCTGAATAATCTTGTGAGACTATATCACTGAATTAAAGCTTCAATTGTTTCATGGGTGGAAGGTTTTTTTCAAGGAGGAAGGAAAGAGAACTGCTGACATTTGCAGCACAAAAAGAAATCTAGAAATTTAAGAAATAAGAATTCCTATATGAAAAAATTGATTAGTAAAAGCCTGAAAAAAAGTGTATAGCATTATAGAAGGAAAGAGGAGACTATTCTGTTCCTAGAGAACATTTTGCAAAGGTTATTTTTATTGCAAGAGGATATACTACCCAGGATATTACTTCAAAAACAAACATCTGGGGGATTTTGTCTTAGCTAAAGCTAAGCAAAACCAAATACTGGCATGCCATGAATGCTGGTTACACCTTCTACAATGAAAGCTCTATGTAATAAGTTTATATAATACATACACTGACTTTAAATATGTGGAATACCTTAAGGATATCTGCTTGTTAAAATTATTCATGTCAAACTCTATATTGCACAAGCTGACCCATGTCTTCATGAGTTTCCAAACTTGGAATGTCTTCGGCTCTCTAGAGTTGAATATCAAATGACAGGCTGTATCTACAAGGGGATGGGATGGAAAATGCTTCATGTCCTCTTGGAGGAAACTCACTGCAGAAAACTGATTTGAATGTTTGTTGTTCCTTTTGATGTCACCTGGCCATTCTTTTGTATGTGGTGTAAGCTCTTACGTTTAGTTTTGGAAACAGGCCATAGAACAACTCAGATATTAGGGAATGTATGTGGCAAAACTGCAGAGTTAGTATTACTGGCAAAGCTTCCACCATATGGCTAGCCCACAGGCTAGATAATTAAGGATTACTCTTAAACTTTTCAGATCATCTTCCCAAATGAAGGCCACTTTAATTAGTCTCTGAATGTGTTTGGATTCTCTTCTTCCCCAATATACTGTTAACAAGCACTTCAATGAGGTAAATATACTACTTACCCAACAATAAAAGCCAGCTACTTTTCATAGCTCAATGAAATAAAATTAAGTAAGTAATTATATTAAAATAGAACAAAAAAGGCTAAAAGTTGCTATAGACTCAGTCTTTGGTGTCTATTAGCTTCATACAGGTTAGCAATTTGTCAGACTAGTACAACTGCTCATGAGAATTAAAGTTATACCTAAAAGCAGCAACAGAAAACCTTTTCATTCATCTTTGAAAGGTCACATTATGGACAGAATCTCTGTTCTTTTGGAGTTGTTTAATTATGATTGCTTCAATAGGAGATAAAGCTTGAAATTTTTTTTTAGCACTTAGTTTCAGGGAGACCAAAACTGTGTTAAGAATTAGAGAATATATGTTATATAAACATATATATGTAATAATATACTAATATTTGCTAACATTTTAGTATATATTCTTTATATATATTAGAGTATAATTTTCCCCACTGTCCAAGTAGAGTGATGGTAGGTATAAAATAAACCAGTGCTGTAAGCATGATTTTATCTGTCTCAAAACAATGCAAAACCTACTAATTCCTGTGTTGTGTATAAGCTGCTTCAGTTGTAAAACTGAAGAAAATTGATAATTTCATTTGCCACATGTATCCATCTTTTTGCTGGAATTTCAACAGTTTTAGAGGCATATCTGATACAATCAGGAATGTTAGATTGCCATATCTTCCTAGCTTAACTTTAGCCAAGTTGTTAACGGTACGTAGTTGTGCCTTTTTAAAGTATTTAGATATTTTTGTTGGGTTGGTGGTTTTTTTGAATCTAAAAACTTAGCACACATATAACTAATCAAATTATTAAAAGATCAAGAGTGTGCCTGTTTGGAGTCAGGGGTTGGTGGCAGGAAAGTGCCTTTGTACTTGTAAATGCATAACTGTTACTTTCTTATTCCTTTCTCTTATTATTTCCCCCAAAATATGAATATCAGGCTATTTTCCTCTCCTTTCTTTGTAGATTCTCCTTTTCCTCCTTCCTAGATTTTTACATGAGACCAGTCTGCTCTCCTCCCTTGCACTGAAGTTGAGCAATCCCACTCCCAACAGAACAATCCAGTTTTATCCAAGGCTATCTTGATATTTCTTTCTTTCATGTATCTTGTTTAAACATTTCGTATTCTTCAAGTTAGGACTAAATTTCCCACTCATGGAAATAAGTCCACTTCAATACATTATAATCTCTCACTAGTTGAATCTTTTCCTTTGGATACTGCTTTATTGACATTCTACTGCCCTTCATTGTCCCAACTTCTAATTCACTGACGTTTGTTGCATGCAGTTCTCTACACATGGTCCTCTTTCCTCTCTGTAGAGAAAGAATGCTGATAACAGAATCTTTCTTTAGAAAAGCACTGACAATATAAGGATATTTTGCCATAGATGGGAAAGAAGAAAGTCATTTCACATATCCAAGGTGCATGTTTCGGGTCTCTGAGCAGGGAGCAGAGTTGATTAAATCATTAAATGTAAAACATCTTAGTGTTTGTGGCTGTTCAAGTGCCTAATATGGAAAACCTGAGAGTGTTTCTTAGTAAAATGGACTAAGGGATTGTAGCCAAGTGGCTGCATGGGAACTGTCCTAGAAGTAGTGGTCTTCATTGGCATTATTGGCTATAGGTATGTCATGGTGCTGAATTAGCTCAGGAAAGATTTGATTTTGTATAATTTTTAAAAACATCAGAAAAGGGTATGACTTAAATTACATATACAGTAAGGTACTGTGTGATCAAACATTTTCCTAAGCATGTTAAGGAAAATAAAATAGCAGCAAGGTATTTTTGAGAACTTGCAAATGTTTACAAATAGTGTTATAGGAATACCTGAGTGGAAATGAATTTTTAATTTAAATTTTGTTTTCCTTGTCTCTCCTTAAGTGTTCTTTCCCTATTGTCCATTCACACCAAGATTGAAAGCACACAAGCTAGAAATGAGTGGTTCTGCTGTCTGTTATAGGAGCTGTATTTCAAAAGTTTTGAGTATCTGAACATCTTAAAGATGGTTTTGCTGAACCAGATGTTATAAACAAAACCTGAAAAATCTCAGAGCATCCTATTCTGATCTCATGTGTGTTGCAGATCTTGCCCTACTTGCCTTAAGGCCCATGAGAGACTTACTGCTGACTGGAATGACCCAAGACTTGGGAATCCTATTTCCACAAATAATACAAACTCAGTATCTCTTCAGGGGCTTTATTGATCTCAATTGACATGATGTCACTGAACTGTTCCCAAATATCTAAGATACTTTCCCAGGCTGCCATGACCTCATGGAGATATATCTGGGGTTGTCTTGAGCCACATATCTGTCCAAAATTGCTGGTAATTTTGCAGGGAAGTCAGGACTTAATGATGTAGTTTGCTTTAATTTGGGATGAGTATCTGGGAGACATGAAGTAATAAAAGTCATATTCCACAAATATCTTTACTGGTGCTCTGCTAGTGTGAACACACATTGCATGTTTAGGTAGCTGAAATATCCAAGGTCCTGGGGAATGGAAGGAAGCCTTCTGGAAAACATGGATTCCTCTGTAGTGAATGTGACTAAATTCATGGTACAAATTATATTTAAAAAATAATAATAATAAAAGAGCATTGCTGTTGGATATTGGAGAAAAAGGTTACCCTTTTTTCCTAGAGAGTCCTACACTGCCATCTTCTGGGGGCAGGAAGGGAAGAGAACTAAACCAGAAATGAGCAGTGAGGAGCTTAAAAGAGAGCATCCTCTGTTTTCAAAGGCTGAAAAAGCTCCTCATTGACTTCTCAAACCAGTTTGCAGAGTTCAGCAAAGAAGAGGAATGCTGAACTCCATTTTCCATCTTCTTGACCTCTGAATAACCTCTACACTTACATTTCTGATGATTGAGTACTCTGTTTAAGATTTTTGATCTGTCTGTGTCGGACAAATAACCAAGAGGTTCTGCTTGCATCTTCAGGCCCTTACTAATAAAATATTGTCATAGTTACAATAGAAGCTGGCCAAAGTAACGTCAGAAAAGTTCTTAATTTGTGGTTAAAAATCTATTTGAGTTACAAGTTTGAGAGGTTTCGCTTCTGTTTTACAGAAAAGAAAATTGATTTTATAGAAACAAATCTTTGTTAGAAACATCAATCTGTGGAGTAAATTCAGAGGAAACTATTATGTAGAAAATCTGTTTTGGTAAAATCAGTTTTTACATATTGATTCTAAATTGCAATGAATCTGGAAGCTGAGTGTCAAGTTCTCATTTAAAACATCAAATACTTAGTTTTTCATTCATATTTATTCATTCTGTGGTATTGACTGAAGTTGTCCTTTTCACATTAATACTTTCCACTTTATGACAGACTAGGTATTCCACATTAGATCTTCTAGAGTTAGAGTCATTGGCACAAGGAGAAGTTTGCCAAACCATATTTACAAAAAAAAAAACAAACAAACAAAAAACAAACTTCTTGTGATAGGGTGTCAAAATAAACCTTTGCAGTTTAGCATACTTGCTCCAGGTGATGGATTTTTCACCCTGTTATGAGATCATCACACGTGGTCCATATTCCATAATTTATATTTCTTCGAGTTTTCAGATTTCAGACCTAGTTGCTTATCCATGAAAATCAATATAATTTCTGTATCCATTTATTAAGTTGTGATGGAGGGGACATGAGTCATCACTGGCTAACTTTACTTTGTTCAATATGATACAGCATCAACTTAACAGCCTCTGAAGATCTTGTCATATTTAGCTATACACCACTACTGTAGCAACTACTTCTCCTTTAATAGTGATTTGTATGCCCTACCCCTTCCAATGCTATTAATGTGTTTCAGTCGTTAATAGCTATATAGTTCTTCACGTGTGTGGGAGGTGTGCTTTCAAATGTACCACTACAGACACAAGGTGCAAAACAAAAGTGGCAAAGGAATATAAATATTGATTTACTTCAAGGCTTTGTTTGTCTGTATTTGTAACCAAAAAGAAGACTGTGTGTATCCTTCTCCAAATGTCATCCTGATATCATCTTCAAATGTTTGTTTAGTGAAAAAAAAATAAAATGCAAGGACAATAACAAAGTCTGTATGAGGATAAGTACGATCACTTGTCTGTCTAAGAAATAGCAAAGTAAGCAATTGTTTTAATTTTGTAAGAAGATCTAGAAATGCATTTCCCAAGCTTCTAGCTTGAGCTCTAGATATGTTTACCTCTGTAACTGACTGAAATGGTTCTCTGAACTCATTAAGTCTGTCTGTTGAAGGTTCATCCTAACAAATCATCCTTAGGAATGCCTTGGATGCCACATTCAGAATTTTTGTACTACTTGGGTACCTTAGATACCCTTTTGATTCACTGCTAAACTTGAGAAGCTCAGTGAGGCTGTTGTAATAGAAAGGACTTGAATGATCACTGGCTAACTTTTAGGCCTTAGAGAGATTTTAGTGAGAGAAAACCCTTCAGCATTGATCTAGGCAATAAATTTAGCCATCTTAACAAAATTTTGGGTGTGCTAATAAGTTCTTTATGAAAGGTGTTTGTGTTTTGTGCATTAACAAGATCTGAGGTTTTCCTCTTCCTTAGCTGAGGGACTAGACCAGATAAAAGTGCAGCATTAAGAGTAAGCTGGACAAGATGAACAGGAAGCCCCCATTTTGCAATCTGTATGTGCAGCTATCAAGTTACTTCAGTTGTGGATGCTGAGAACTGTTTACTAAACAGCAAACAAGCTGCTAAAAAGGTCTCCAGATAGATACACTTTCACGTGCTTTTTTTATGAACTTCAAATTATTTGAGGCAAGGGAATCAGATTAAAACTCTCTCAAGTCTTGTGCAAAGGACTACATTGAAGACCAGACACAAGGTGTCATGAAGCCAGTGGAAATGCTGTTATTCATTTCACTGGACTCAGACCCATTCTGTAGCTATATAACCTCATCTGCACTCACTGGCATAACACTGATACTTGCAGCTGGAGCAGGTGAAATCTGATGTAATGGTGGAGAAGAACAATGCTGTGACAATGCCGCACAGGACCACACATTACACCAACTGGCATTACCGGGTAACTCGTCACCTGCTGACTCTCTTGCCCTTTTGCAATAAGCAAGCATCCGTCCCCATAACTGTTGTGAATTATATCATGTGGATGGCATCCTTGAAAATTATACCATAATGAGTATTCTGCTTTTTAAAACATACTTCCTCAATAGTATTATGTGAACAGTAATTAATTCTAGTAGGCTTACAACAGGATTATGAAACTACTGTCTAGTCTATCTAATCAATTTATTGCATCAAAATACCAAATAAAGAAACAGAAATGGGAAAAAAATATTCTGTTCACAAACTAGGTTTTCTTGTGCTGTGAATAAAAATATCAATTCCCTAAGGAGGAAGAGAATTATGCTGCAAGTCTGCTGTAGCATTCATTGTACCAGAGCTAATATAATAATCATGACCCACGTCATCTTAGTGAAATAGAGGAAGAGAAAAAGGTGAACTAAATGGTCATTAAAAGTACTTGAATTAAGAAAGGTGCTTTTCTGGAACACAGACTTCTCTGCATGCTGCGGGTTTCATTTTGACAATTTGAAATAGTCTTGATTAGAAAGCAAAATTTTCCCTCTGGAGGAATAGTCTAATTTTTCTACCTGGAAGTCCTAAAATGAAAAGTGAATGAGAAGATTCAAGACCAATAATTACAATAACAACGTTGTAAATGTATAAATACAGAGGTTTGTTTTTATTTCAGATCTGACCAATAATACCTTACTTCTAGTTCATAATGAAAGTGAAGTATTTAACATGAAATTGAACACTGCAGTGGAGTCACCTACTAAGAAAATCAAAACAAGAGAACTTTTTCTTCCCAGGAATGAATGACCATTTCTGAGCCTCTACTCTTGCCAGTGGCCACATTCAGCGAACAACATTATGACAAAGATGACAGTTGCGTGATGGTGGGAAGAGACAGATCCTATAAGAAACTTAAATTACCTTGGGACTGATAGTGTATATAGCCCTTTTCTGGAAAACTTTTAGTCTTAGGCTTGTTTCTAAGGGAACATAGTCTGGAATTTGGGGGTTGAAATGAGGATAAGGAATGTGTTCGCTTCAGCCTGTCTCTCCTCAGAAAGGAAATCTGTCCTCCAGCACTGTAAAAGGATCCCAGCCTGCAAAGCAGAATGCCCTTTTGCTGATGATGGGTCAGACTATCCTGATCTGAAGGCTTGTTAAGTGAGAACATGGGGGATCAAATAATTTGAAATGTGTAACCAGCCAACCAGATACCCAGCTGACCAGGGTGTAATAACAGTATGTTAGCATTCAGAAGAAGACCAGATGCAGCTGTCAGCCCAGTTGTCAGTCTTGTTCTAACAATAGTTAAGTGAAAAGCTGATGAGAAAGGGTAGCTTTATTACCAAGGCTGAACTTTGAGAAGGGCTTCACTTCTAGCTTTTCCAACATACTGGAATGCATCTAGTAGTACTTCAGATCCCAGTCTGTAAAGTAAGGTTAACAGTACTGATCTTATATCAGTTATCTATGTTTTCTTTTCAAAGTAATCTGCTATTTGAGGGCAGGCTTGATTTCCTTCTGGATCATACTAGCAAAGGTGGTAACAATAATGATCAGAGCTTCTGAGAAACTGAGCAGCACAACTGAACACAAATCATTCCAGTGAAGAGCTGATGAGTATCTGCTTGCATAGAGACTCTGAGGATCTTTTTGCTTCTTTTTTATCACTAGCGATTCGTGTGTATTGTCTTTGCTAGTGCATTGTGCTTCACTGCTGTACTGGAAGCAAAACATTAGAGCAGAGTAATCTCTTTTGATAAATTTCATCTGCAAATTTACCAGCCTCCTTTCTCCTGAAAAAGAAGAATGTCTGTTTTCTTCTGCCATTTGGGTTGGCTGGTAATTGGTCTTCTGACCTGTGTCACTGGGACATCGTCAGGCACTTGGAAGTCTTGGCAGCCTCTTCAGCTGATAAATAAGGCAGTAAAAACAGTTCTGTTTTCCTATAGTCTTCAATATTGAAAAATCTCTGTATTTACAATATTTGTAAGCTAGCTGCTCAGTATTCACATATCTGTAGTCACTTATGTACCTCAGCTCTTTCTATATTGCTAACCAGTGAAATGAATATTTTATTTTTTTTTTAGGAATTGTATGGTGTACTTACAGACCTTGTGCAGCATGCCATTTGCACAAATAAACTCAGTCTAAAAAAACTGGAGCATTCAGAAGGACTAGAAATGGTAACAGCATAAAGTACGTTCTGTTCTAAAAGAGGTGTTGTGTTAAATGCTGTAGAAAAAAACCTGATGAGATTGTACAGATCATTGTCAAACTGCACAAAGTGTTGCTAAGAATTTGTCAGAAAAGTGATTGGGGAAAAAGACTTCTGATTTTGCTTTATCTAAGTGTTCCTGTTGCACATCTAAAGGGATCAAATGTTGCAAGTTGTGTGGATTCTTTGTTTGTTTGTTTTTTGATCTTTGTACCAATCCAAAAGGAGGATGGTTTACATCTGGTTGTCAGTTCTTACTTTCTCAGGTACTATTTCCAGAATTTTGAAGGTGGTTTTTTTTTTTCATTTTGACACACAGTTGCAGCTCTGGAAATCCATTGCCATAATAAGTTTGGCTTTATATGTGTAACCTCCTCATCTCTCACACCTTCTGTAGAATTGCACGGGTTGAAGCCCTTATCAGGGACAAGACTAGTACCAATTGAAGCAGGGGTGAAATTAGGCCATCAGAGACCTCATTTCTACTGGAAAGTGCATGAGCTGGAAAAAAAAAAGTAGCTTGGCTTTCAGATTCAAGGATGCTCTGACAGAACTGGTAGTAGTAAACTCCAAACAAAACACCATTTTGCATGTGAACTGAGCAAGTTTGATCTGAAAGTTACTGATTCACAGCATAGGCAGAAGCCTGAAATCAGTGTGGTGTGGCATGGACATATGGCCTGTCGGAGGGAAGCTATTTCATATACCCAAGTGTTGCATACCATTTCTTATGTACTATTCTAAAGAAAACTAAGAAGTTCTGCATGAAAAATGAACAGAAAATGCCTGCCTGCCAATGGAAACGAATTGAGGTGAATCTGACCGATCAGAAATATATTTGTATACCTACCAATCTGCCTATTTTTTAAGGCACTTGTAATGCCCACTACAGATGGTATTGTGTTCCTGTGGACAAATTGATAGTTCCACCAAAATTTTTGACAGTAGCCAGCCTGAAGGTTGTCTAGCCAACCACTCAGCCCACACACTGGGAATTAAGTCCACCAAATGGATCCCTTTTCTATCTGAGCTTTTTAATTTCCCAGCAAAACATTTGAAAAAAATACAGTTAAACCTTCCTGCCAGCTGCATTAAGTAGTCAAAAGGATCACTCTGTTAAGGTAAGGTTCTGGCCTGAACACAGCTCATTCTGGCTTACAGTAGGCCATCCAGATAAATAGGAGAGGACACACTGCATAAGTTGCTGGGAGTATCTATTTTACTTCTACAGTCACCTTCCAGATAGTTATTTTATGTAACCATACAGTTTCAGTAAGTCTGAGGCTATTAGGAGCTAGAGATCTTCATTACAGGTCTTCTGTGGAAGCTCTACAAACTATAGGGGGGGGGGGGTGTCTTTATTTTTAAAGGAAAAATAGCTAAAATATATTTCCCATCTAATACAAAGGAGCAATTCTATATGGATGAGGTTAAAACAGGCTAAGGCATTTTAGGATATTTAAAAACTGACATTTATTAGAGCATAAAAGCACAGTTTTATTGGCTTACTGCAGAATTTACAGTTAAGAACATTACCTTACAGTATATTTCAAAGAATTCTATTATCTGTACCGTAGTACCTTAGCTGGTAAAAAGTTTGCTTGGTGTATGTACATTACTTTATTGACTTGCACTTTACTCCATGATAGATTTATTCCTTTAAGTGACACTGAAAGTAATAAATATAAGACTTAGAATTAAAAACATTTTTATTGGCACAGTGGAGAGAGAAAGAAAAAGCAGTGTATAAAATCTTGGCACAAGCAGTCTACACTTGTGAAATGAGGCCAAATTAGTGAGGAAAAACAGTTAGAACGGAGCTTCAGCATGCTGTTCATTTTCCAATAGTTAAAAAAAAAGAAAGACTGAAGGCCTGGTTGTGAATTTTTCACTGAAGTGCAAGCAGTGGTATATTTCATTGCATTATGGAAAATGGAGGGGTTTTGCCGGTTCCAAAAATATCCCACTGCACTATTTGCCACAGTTCAATATTACTGTGTGTGCTGCTCAGAAGTGTACTGTGGATGTGCAATTCATCTTACGAGTTCATCATACCATGTAGGAGGGTTGAAAAAAAATGCAATAGCAGTAGTTTTTAGTGATAACTTTCACAGCATATACCCTGAATGGCTTGCAGTTACATTTGTTCAGGTTACTAACACAGACACAAAGGTCAGGTCTTCCTTGTATGCACGAGAAACTCAAGAGCTGTTTTGCACTGAGGAGGTGCCGGTTCTTTCCACATCCCATAAGAAATGCACAAGCACTTGCAAAGCAAATAACTTCATTAATAGCCCGGAAAAGCTGATAGCCAGTTATAAAATCTTTCTGGTGCTGGGAACCCCGAGATGATATGGTATCAGGCAGACCTATGGTCAAGGCACAGCACGCTGCGCAGATCCCATCCATGGTGAGGTTCACCAGCTCTAAGATCACTGGTATTCTTACAGATTCTTGGTCAAAATACAGATTTCTCAATCAATGACAGCAGTCGGGACTGGAATATGGACTTAGCTTTGAAGAGTCCCTTGGACAATGCACTCTAATATTCTTATCTTATTAATAAAGCTGCAGTTCCTGAACAGGTGCATATAATATTTCAATAGAACAAGACAATATGCTATACATATGTGACGGTCTGACAAATTATAGTCAATGTCTCAAACATTCGTTGAAGGACTTTGGTGAAGAAAACGGCCTCTGTAAAAATGCTGGAGTTTTGTGAACAGGACAATGTGGCCAGAGGAGAGCGCCCCCTGGAGGGTGGGACCGCGCTTCTCCAAAGCCTCAAGTCCTTATCTTAAGTGACCAGGAGAAGGAGCACAGCAGCACCTGGAGGAGGAGGCCCCACGGAGGATGGGACTGTGCTTCTATCTTAAGCGGTCATGCCAGCAGAAAAAGAGAGGCAACTCTGCAATGAACACCCCCCCCCCAAAGCTCACTGACCGATTGCAGAGAACCCCGGGAATGGGACTGCGCATGTCGAGACCATCGAACACACTATAAAAGAAGGGGGAATGAGTCCTTGGCGCGCGCCCTCCGGAACTGGATCTCTACACTGGCTGGACCAACGCTGGACCCAGGACTGGTGAAACCCTTCTCTTCTCTCTTTCTTTCTTTCTTTCTCTCATTCTCTCTCTCCCTCTTTTCCTTCTCTCTTCTCCACAGTCCCTACACCTCATCCTTTGAAACATAAACCATTGACCAAGTCTGAGACTAGGAGTGGATCTAACCACCCCTGAGCTCCTCTTTGAGAAGGAGTCCAGAAAGCAAGGGGGTCTGCTCTGAACCTCGTGACTCAACGGGAGGGCTCTCCTTCTGATACATTTCATGTTTCTTCTTCCATTTCTTTTTCTATACTTCCCTCCTCTTCTCAAACAGCAGCTTAATGACATGTTGCAAGGTTCACATTAACAAGTTCATGTCTACTTGGACAAAGTTAGCTAGGTTGAATAAATGTTGATTATTGTTTGAACTCCCCTGGTGTCGTTCCACCTTAATTCTGACAAAGGAAATCCACGAACCTGAGTCGCTCCAACTTTGGGACGTGACAACATATACTCAAGATTAATAAGCTTTTTGACTACATGTACATCTACTAACTATATATTGACTGTATATATATTGACTAAATATCAATCACATGACATCCATTATACAGAGGCATACACCTAGATCAACCATTACGGGGATCACAGACTCCTTGTTCAATATTCTTCCAGGCTAACCACTGCAAGGGCACTTTGGTCTTTTTTGTTGAGATCTGAAGTAAAAGCAAGCTACTGTGTACAGACAGGAAGATTAACAGGTTTGGGGGTACTAGAATTCCCAGTTAAAATTAATAGGAGCTAACATTACAGTTTTTCATTTCTAGCCATTAGTGGTTTAGTATAATGAACCTCAAATTCAGTTTTACCTGGGGATATCTGTATTAATGATACCTACATTATTCAGCAAATCCATTAATTGTCTTGAATCTTCTGTTTTAAACTTGATTGCTGTCTCCATACCTTACACACTGTCCTTATTTAACTCCTACCCTCCTTCACTGTATTAGAAGTCTACCATGCAAGCCTCCTGAAGTCAGTAGAAATTAGTCAATAGGAAACAAGTGAAGGGGCGTCCGTGTCAAATCACAGTGAGAAGATATCTGAGATACTGACTTCCTATATTTTCCTGCCTTCTCAATTTTTTCCTCTTATGTTGTACTGGGTCTGGCTAAGATGGAGTTAATTCTCCCCATAGCAGCCCTCATAGTGCTGTGCTCTGTATTGGTAGCTAGAAAGGTGTTGATAACACATCAGTGTTTTGGCTACTGCTGAGCAGTGCTCACACAGCACCAAGGCTGTCTCCCTAACATTTCCCCCACCCTCACCAGCAGGCTGGGGCTGGGCAAGATCTTGGGAGGGGACATAGCCAGGACAGCTAACCCAAACTGACCAAACAGATATTCCATACCATGAGGTCAGCTCAGCAATAAAAACTAAATAGAGGGGAGATTCATTATTTACATTTGTCTTCCGGAGCAACCACTACATGTACTGAAGTCCTGCTTCCCAGGAAATGGCCAGACATCGCCTGCTGATGGGAAGTAGAGAATAAAATCTTTTGTTTTCCTTTGCTTTCACACGCGACCTTTGCTTTTGCTGTATTAAACTGTCCTTATCTCGACCCATGAGCCTTTTGTTATAATTTCTCTCCCCTGTCCAGCTGAGGAGGGGGAGTGACAGAGTGGCTTTGGTGGGTGCCTGGCACCCAGCCAGGGTCAACCTCTCACAGAACCAGTCAATGAAAGGTTTCAGAGAGAAACAGATAGAAACAGACAGGACCTGTGGACCCGTAGAGAAAGAGGAGCCCACGCTGCAGCAGGTTTGCTGGAAGGACTTGTGACACTGCGGGGGACCCATGTTGGAGCAGTTCATGAAGAACTGTAGCCCATGGGAAGGACTTACATTGGAGAAGTTCATGGAGGACTGTCTCCTGTGGGACGGACCCCACACTGGTGCAGGGGAAGAGTGTGAGGAGTCCACCCCCTGAGGAAGAAGGAGCAGCAGAAACTACGTGTGATGAACTGACCGCAACCCCCATTCCCTGTCCCCCTGTGCCACTCGGGAGGGAGGAGGTAGAGAATTCGGGAGTGAAGTTGAGCCCTGGGAAGAAGGTAGGGGTGGGGGACAAGGTGTTTTAAGATTTGGTTTTATTTCTCATTACCCTACTCTGATTTGATTGGTAACAAATTGAACTAATTTCCCCAAGTCAAGTCTGTTTTGCCCATAACAGTAATTGGTGAGTGAGCTCTTCCTGTTCTTATCTTGACCCACAAGGCTTTCGTTATATTTCCTCTACCCTGTCCAGCTCAGGAGGGGGAGTGACAGAGCAGCTTTGGTGGGTACCTGGCATCCAGTCAGGGTCAACCCATCATAGAACCGGTCAATGAAAGGTTTCAGAGAGACAAACAGCTATTGGCAAGCCAATATATCTTGGCCAAAATGGATAGATAAACATCTAGAGAACAATTGTGGTTCAACATTCCTCGTGTACAGCTCTCTACACTTCCATTTCTGTTCTGCTGGTCATTCATCTTTCAGCAGCGAGGCATGTGACATGGGGGTGATGGTCAAGAAGGAAGTGTAGATCTTCTGTGTATAAGTCATCTATTAGAATTGAATACCAATGGTCCTTATGTTTAGAGGGATAATAAAAATAAGTATATTTTTAAATTATATCCTTTCTTATGATCTTTCTGGACATCAAACCAGATCAATTTAGTAACAGCACATAAATCTCTCATCCTTTTTAATATTTGCTAGCAAACACAGTAATCCATTCAGTTCTTTGTTATCCTGGCTTTAAGGCTCTGGGATTTTGCTAATTGAGACTCCTCTGACCACCCAAAAGGGTACCATTTTGGGTCATCTGAAATACAGATGCTTGCAGCGATGTTTCTTTATGGTCTTTGTGAACGTTTGGCTATATAAATTGATCAGTGCCACATGTCACTTTTTATTTCTACATGGTTAATTAGAACATGCCAAATTTCCTCCTTTAGTGTCGTGGTTTAACCCCAGCCAGCAACTAAGCACCACGCAGCCACTCACTGTCTCCCCCCCCCCCCCCCCCCCGGGGGGGG
>NW_010972664.1:471556-565748 GCF_000737465.1 Haliaeetus leucocephalus
CCCCCCCCCCCCCCCCCCCCCCCCCCCCCCCCGTGGGATGGGGGAGAAAATCTGGAAAAGAAGTAAAGCTCATGGGTTGAGATAAGAACGGTTTAATAGAACAGAAAAGAAGAAACTAATAATGATAATGATAACACTAATAAAATGACAACAGTAGTAATAAAAGGATTAGAATGTACAAATGATGCGCAGTGCAATTGTTCGCCACCCACCGATTGACACCCAGCTAGTCCCCGAGTGGCAAACCTCTGCCCCCCACTCCCCCAGTTCCTAAACTAGATGTGACATCCCATGGTATGGAATACCCCGTTGGCCACTTTGGGTCAGCAGCCCTGGCTGTGTCCAGTTCCAACTTCTTGTGCCCCTCCAGCTTTCTCGCTGGCTGGGCATGAGAAGCTGAAAAATCCTTGACTTCAGTCTAAACACTGCTTAGCAACAACTGAAAACATCGGTGTTATCAACATTCTTCTCATACTGAACTCAAAACATAGCACTGTACCAGCTACTAGGAAGACAATTAACTCTATCCCAGCTGAAATCAGGACATTTAGCTAGGTAGTTTCTAGCTTTCAAATCATCTTGTCTTAAAGCTAATTTAAGTATCTCTACTACCATAAAACCTGTACTATGCACACACTGTTGAACAGGCCTAACAGAATTCAAGAATCTGGATTAAATAAACAGTAGAAATTACTCCTACCCATTCCAGCAACTAACCAATTATGTTTATTTTATTGCCTGATCAATTATTTCAATATTTTTTTAAATGACTTTCAAAACTGCAAAGAACCAGCAGCATTGAACTGGCAGCACCACTGTAGATCAGTCAATGTGATCTGGTGATAATTTCATGTAACTCTTCCCATAGCCTTGTAAATTGGCCTGATCTGCTCATTCACGTTATGTATTTGCAGTAATACAGCTAAACCTGTCCATTTTTTTTTTACTGAAAGTAGTAATGACAATTGATAATTGTCATCAGTGATGACATTTAACAATTGCTTTTTCTGTTCATGGATGATGCTCATTTAAGGAGCTTATTGAAATAGCAGACTGCTATCTCATTGGTTATTTAATTAGATTTTAATCCTGAATCAGCTTAAATAATGAAAATAATGGAACTATTATCTTATGAATCAGATATCTCATGACAGTTTTGCATGGGAACATTGAATTGTGCTGTTTAGCTATTTCTCATTGAAATCACACAGATTTGAGAATTTGAGTTGTTTTGTGGCTGAGATGGCAAAAACAGACATCCTGGCATTTAGAAGCATTCTTCCCTTATTGAAACTTATGTAAACTCCCTGTCTAGCCTAAATCAGTCATGATGCACCAATCGGTGTCAGTGGGAGAGTAAGGTGCATTATGGTTGATGCAGTGGAGCATCCTAGCAGTAGCTCTCCATTAGAAGATCCTGGCTTATGGGACAATGTATAGTTTATGCAGGTGAATTGCTTTACCCATGAGGTTATGTAGTAACTCAGAAGACATGGAGGTGTGGGGGGATAGTGTTTGTTTTGTTGGGCTTTTTTGTAAAATTGTTTCTAATACTTATTATAGCCGTAAGTAAATAACTTTTTCAGAGTCCATTGATCGAGGAACCTTTTTCCTTTTGACATCCCTGAGCACATCTGCATTTCCATCATTCTTCATGGACTTCCCTCCCACTCATACATCATTAGTTGTGGTCTATCCAAGCAGAAGTTCACAAGTCTGATGGACATATAATACTGACTTCTATATATAGATATGTGAATAGGATATGCTTTTGCTGGAGAGTCATAGCCATAGTCAGCAGTTAACATATCTGCAATGAGGAAGGCTGGAATTTGTGTTTATGGAATTGGAATTAAGCTTTGCAGGTGCCAAACCATAGAAGTTCTCTGAAACTTCATGGCCAGCAGCCACGGAAATTAACTATCTGTTGAATGGGGTGTTAAATTAGCAGGGCTGCTGAAGCAGGCTTGCTGATACAACGTTGTCATATTTTAGTCTGTCAGAACTGTTTTGTGCATGTTTCTGACAAAAAAGATGAATTTCACATGACAGATCTCTTGTTTGGAGAGATGTAGGGTGATTAAGCTGTTAATACACTTTTTTATTATTTCTTTAGAAGTATTCAAAGAGTATTTCTTTAAATACAGCTCAACATTGTGTGGCAAAGGTTGAGGCACCTGTGCAGCAGTGAATGAAGGCTATCTAAATATGAATGACTAATTATCAGGGAATGGGAAAACACTAGTTTTCTTTCATAACTGAGATGGCTTCATCCTATTCAGAATAATCTGTTGGGAAAATAATTAGCATAAAGAAGATGGAGTTTTGATAAGTAACTTTGATGTTCATAATTATAGTAATTTTTGTATAATTTCCTTCATTTATGCTCATGTTTTATTTCAGTTTTATCTTTCAGTCATAAAAGCTGATATTAAATTTTAGATTAAACCTATCTCGCTGTAGACAGCCTCCTTAGGAAAAACTGTTATCTTTGTATGATAACAGTGGACTTAGCACAAATTTGCTGTTAGGATTTCTTTCCATCTCTCTGAATTTGTCTTTCCTGCCATCATAAATCACACAGATTAATGTGTCAGGAAGGGTCTAGAAGTATCAAAATTAACATGGCATAAAAAGAAACCTTTTTCACTTTGATTGTATAATGCTCAATATTTTTAACTCTATTCTAGACAAAAAAGCATCATCCAAAGTGTTGAGCAGAGTCGAAACATTTGGGTTGTTTTGCCATCCAAACAATAAAGGAGAATATTCCTGACTTAGCTCCTGAGTCTGAAGGAATAGAGTCTGTCAGAGGGGTCTGAAAGTTGCCAGACCGTGCTATGCTTGCTCTTGTGCTCAGTGTTATAAAAAGTTTCTTATTCTGTCCTAGCTTTCTTAAGGATCTCAGCCAGCTGAGAAATCTAATTTCTTACACAAAATTTCTTTACACAAAAATGAAAAAATTAGTTTAGACATTAGTAATGCTTTTCAGATCTATTTAAATATGACTCTATCGAATAATTGCCACATCCCTCCTCTCATTTGCTGTCTAAGGAATTAACTACTAGGTTCTCCTAGTAGCTAATTTGGTGTTAAATTGCTCATGTTGTTCCTCCTATCAGGGAACAGTACTGATAGGAAGGCTTTATTTCTCTTCTTTTCCATTTATTCTAGCGTTTGTGTGCACGTGTTGTTTAGTAGGAATGCTTGGAATTTGGGGTGCTTACTCTCTGAAACTCTGCTTAAAAACACCATACTATTGTGAAATACGTTCTATCACTTTTTTTTTTTCCCCACAAATTCTGTTATGTATAAAAGGTTAACAGGGTTCTTATAGCTTGTGTAGTTAAACTATATTCCTGGCTGCTCACAGCTTGGTGATTCTGGAGATACCTTTTTAGATGGCTAGCTATGCTACAAGAGGAAGACACATGAAATACAGGGGCGTTGAAGGATGAATTGTTGCATATGTGCTGTTGAAATCTAAGGAGACTTTTGTGCAATAATATTATTGTACTGCAAGAGAGAAAGAGTTCTTGTCTGCAGCTGTGCAACTCAGCTACACACTGTTGAGCAACGCAGGGAACTCATGACAGACCCCCGGTGCAAACAGGCTATATATTGAGTATGCAAACAGGGACAGGCTACAAAGGAGGAATTTAGAAAAGTTGTCCAGACATGAAGGGATGGTGCCAGGAAAACCAAAGTTCAGCTAGAGTTAAGACCTATGAGAGACATGAAGGACAACATGAAGTGTTTCTACCACTACATTACCATCTCTCCCAGACCCCCGCGCTTAGTGGCAGTGTTCAAGAAGGAGAGCTACCAGCAGTGGGTGAAAATTGAGTCAGGGATAATTTGACCAGTACAAGCCCATAAGATCATCCAAGGGTGATGAGAGAACTGATCAATGTCCTTGCAAAACCAGAATCATATTTGAAAGGGCATGGAAATCACGGGGACACCTCTGATGAATGGAGAAAGGTAAATGTCACACTCATTTAAAAAAATGGCCAAGTAATCAGCCCGAGAAGCTGCAGGCTGGTCAGCTGCACTTCAGTCCCACGGATCAATCTACTTTGGAGCGCATTTTGGGGCATATAAAGCAAAAGGTGGTGATGGGGAACAGTCACCACAGATTTACCAAGGGTAAATCATGCCTAAACAGTCTGATTACCTTCTAAGATGAAATGTCTAGGACTGTGGATTAGGGAAGAGTAACAGATGTCATTTACCTTGACTTTATCAAAGCTTTTGATGCTGTCCTCCACAATATTTTTGTGTTCAAATTACAGTGTTATGGTCCGGATGGTCAGACAAAACTGACTGGATGGTTAGGCTCAGAGAGTGATGTAGTAAGTCCTACTCTAACTGCAAGCCAGTAACAAGTGGAATACCAATGGGGGTTATTCTGGGATCTGTCCTGTTTGACATCTGTGTCAATGACCTGGAGGAGGTGATGGAGTGCATGCTCAAGTTTGCAGCTGACATCAAATTGGGATGAGCATTCAATTCTCTTGAGGGCAGGGCTGTTATCTAGAGACATCTAGACAGGCTTGAGAAACGGTCCAAAAGAAACCTTATGAAAATCATCAAGGACAGATGAGAAGTCCTGCCCCTTGGAAGGAAGAACCACTGGTGACAATATGGGCTAGTGACTGCCAGACTGGGGAGCAGCTCTGCTGGAAAAGTCCTGGGCCTCTGGCCAGCAGCAAGCTGAACATGACCCAGCAGCCTGCCCTGGCAGCAGAGATGACCAGCAGCATCCTGGGCTCTATGAACAGGAGCACAGCTGGTAGATTGAAGGAAAAGATTATCCACCTCTGCTTGCACTTGACAGATCAAATATAGACTGCATCCAGTTTTGTACCCACCAATACAAGAAAAATTCCAATAAATGGCGGAAAGTTCAGCAGAGGGCCACCAAGATGGTCAAGGGCTGGAGCACTTGCTCTGTGAGGAGAGGCTGATGGGCCAGAGCTTCTTCAGCATGAAAAGGTGAAAACACAGCTGTAGGGGGCCTAACAGCTGCCTGCCCATACCTACGGAGAGGTCACTGAGGAGGCAGATACAGGATCTCTACTACAGCACATGGCAGGAGAATGAGAGGCAATGGGCAATGACTTGAAACAAGAGAGGTTCATACTGGGTTTAAAGAGAAACATTTTCCCTCTGAGAACAGGTAGACAATGGAGTGGGTTGCCCAGAGAGCCTTCTTGGAGTCCATCCCTGGAGGTTTTCAAGACCAGCCTGGAGAAAGCCTTGAGCAGCCTGTATGACCTTGTAGCTGACCCTGCTTTGAGCTGGAGGTTGGATGACAGATCTCCAGACGTCCTTTGCAAACTGAATTATCCTGTGATCTTAAGGATGGGTTTGAGATGCTCAGTTACAGGAAAACATTGGCAGAATGGTCTATTAATAGATGAATTCCATTAAATTCTGCTTTTCTGTGATCTTGATATGGTTTTATTAACTGCAATTTACATGTTTTACCTAGAATATGGTAGAAATAACATAAAGATAGAAAGACATGTGGCAAATACACTATCTGATGCATTCTCAGAAAATTGATTCAATTCCAGTTCTTTTTTCTGATTACTTAGTGTTTTGGATGTCACAGATTAGGAAAAAAAAAATAGCTATTTGGCCCTTTGAAGCCAGATTCCTTAACCCTATATAATTTGCTTTCCAGAAAAACACATATTTTCTTATTTTCTGTTTCCTACATATCAGGGTAGAAGGACTTTCTGCCACTCATCTTCATCAGAAGCCTATGGTAAAAATTAATTTCATGAAAATGAAAATAATATCCTTAAAAATCAGAATAGGTTCTTTATTTTTTATTTTTCTTTATTTTTACTCCATTTATGTCCAGTTGCTACTAGAAGCAGTATGCAGTGCCTTCATAGGGACTTGCTGCTACCCACTACTTTTCCCAATTTGCAACTGGCTTCTTAGCAAATTTTCTGGTATAGAAATACCCCCTCATTTCTATAAAAAACACGGTTTTAACTTCACTTGACGTACACTTGCTCAGAATAATTTTCCCGAACATTCAGTTCCAGTTTGGTATTTTTGATGTGTTTGAGACGTCTGTACAGGAATGCTTTGATAGCACAGCTGTTTCCTAGTGGTTCCAGATTCTAGACGCTGGAGATAAAGTGAAAGTCTGGAGAATATCATAAGGGAAGTCACTTTTATTTCAGGGTCTGTTTAGTAAGAAATAATAGGAGGGTCCCCACTTGATTTCCCGTGGTGGAGAGTCATTTCCCACTTTTATTTGATTTTGTGATAGGATGAAGTAGCAAACTAAAGCAGATCTTTATCTGACTACAATTTGAACAATTGCATTTGACAATTACTTTTTGTTAACAATATTAATAAGAAATCATCAACCACACTACTCTGTAATTCCTGCTGATGAAGTTATTGACACCAGTGCAAAAGAAATGCCATGAAAAGAGTGAAGATTAAAAATTATGCTTGTTTTCATCAGTTGTGATGAAAAATATAAATGTATGATAAATTGACTTGTGGGTAAAGTCATATTCAAAGCATCCAATTAGTAAGTCTGACAATGATATTAAAGAAATAAAGATGAGAAAAAATCTTTGAAATGTTGGCTAAATGATAGCAGTGAGACAATTAGAAACTGATGTGGCAAATAATAGATTCAAGTTTTCACTGAAAGTTGTTCCACCACAGTGATGAGAATCTGTTTGATTACTATCCTTAAGTTAACCATAATCCATTGCCTTCATTGGCTGCACATACTGAACCAGCATCAATAATTGCCACACAGCTGAGACTGGTCTTCAGGCACACAGTGTTGTGGTTGTCAGGAAATCATACGGACAGAAAAGGGGCCTGCCATGTCTCTGTTCATTTTCATTTTTCAGATTCTTTACTCTTTCTCAGTATCCTAGCCCTTCATTGTCCTAGATACTTCCTAATTCTTCCCTGGTGTCATCTCTATATCCATGTGTCCGTTTTTCTTTTCTTCCTCTCTCTACATACAGATCTCCAACTCATCTAAGACACTTGCAGAAAGACTACTTTACCACCTGATTTCTCCTTTCTCCTAATTCTTATATTTTAACATGTCTCCATCAAAATTACCTCTTTCATTCGATTCCTTCTCCTCATCTGCATTCTACTGTGATGCTTGCTTCCACCAGTAATATCTCAACACCTATAACAAAAGCTTTATCATCCTTTAACCTACATTGGTCAATTTTAATAGTATTTGATTTTTGGAAATGTTTATTATATATGCCTTTTTAATAACATTGTGTGAGTAGAGTAATGTCTCTTAAAATACTTTGAGACCTCAGGGTGCTCATGGTCTTCTATCTGACAGGAAAAATAAAGAACTAAAACGGTTGTATAATGTAGCTACTCAGTTTAATATTAGTCTTTGGTTTTGTCTGGCTGTAATTTTGGATCTTTCTGTTGGTTTTGCTATGTAAAAGACAAAAGAATATGAAGCTCAAATGTTTTAGGGCCATGTAGGAAGAAAAATAGTGTGCAAGTTGCACAACTTAAAAAAAAAAATGTAGCAAAGCAGCGACTGTAATATTTCAGGTCTAGATTTGTCCTTCATGTATTATTTGTTGGTACAAAACTCCAGCATATGATTCTGGTACAGAGAAAGATGTTTTGAGAATAAAGAGAGTGAGTTTGAAGCAAAGTTCTAATGCAAATACATACGTAGGCAGGAAAGACGCTGCCCTTGATGAGGAGGTGCTGAGAGGATTACCAGCCAAGAATATTCAGCAATTATCCATGCTGAATTTGTGACATATTAAACCTTTGCACAATATAACCAATGCTTTAGTCTTACAGCAAGCCATTATTTGTTCAGATAACAAAAGAAAAGAGATTCTTCTGCCATGAGTATGAATGAAGATAATTTGTCATGCATCCTTAATATATCTGCTCTGAAAAAAACTGGGTTTAAACTATCATAAAAACTGTATGTGGATCATTATGATAAAACTGAGAGAACTCTTTCCTTAAAAGCAGCAATATTCTTCAGTCTAAACAGCTACCAAAAGGCCAGTCCATTTTGATGTGTTTATGTAAGATTACAGTCATAGCCTGCATGCTGTACCTGCTTGGTGAATTGTGTTGATGAATGTTTTTTTTCTTGTTGAGTGTCCTCTTTCTGAAAGAACCTTAGAATGCTTATAGTTGAACCTTAAGGATGTTAATTTAGGTAAATCAGTTTTCTGTTATTCTGTATGTATATGCTATTTGTCTCAAACCACCGAGTTAGATGTCATATTCATGATGCACCATGAGTCAACTTACGTTGCTCTAACTTGAATAATCCACAAATGACATCAACCAGGCAAAACTGGCGGTGTGAACTCCAAACTTGTATTATACACTTTGGCTCAGAAAATTCAAGACACTATTGCAGTGACTTGTCCCTAAACAGAAGCAACAAAGGCACGCAGAGATGCATTTCACATTAGAATTTGACTCTACAGTGAATCATACCTATCATTCAAAGTAATTCTGAATACCATGTTGTCAGACTAAACAATCACTTCAAAATACATGATTTATTGTTCATCTGTCTTCTCTGATACAAAACAGGGAATCTATTGATTTTTTTGAAGTCATTTTTTTTGTGGTGTGAGGCATCACAATTGCTATTAACTATAATATTGTGCGGGCAGTGAAATAGTGCTATTAGTTAATGTGCAAGCAAATATCGACCAGTAATTTTCAACAATAAATGTAATGATATGAGACATGAGTGTTTGTTCAGCATTTTATTTTGACAATCCAACAACTGAAGAAAATCTCAGAGTCGGAATCTTGTTACCATTAAAATTTATGCAAAGGTTTCTATCCATCTAGGTTTGGCAAAACTGGCTGTAAGCCAAAGGTCTAATGACTTTAGCTTTAGAAAAAAATCAATGGTATGCAAATAATTATTGAATTGTCATAGACTAAACAAAGCAGCTCAAAGATTTAAACAAAAAGAGGGGGGGTAATTTTAATTCAAAGAACAAAGACTTGCTACTATTTCCCTTGAAATGTAGGCAGTATTTGTATCAGTGATCTTTTTGTTTTGTTAGGAAGAAATACTGGGAAGCCGAGTAGCAAGCACATTTAAGACAAAGTATAGCTACCTCTTTTACCAGGAACTATGTACATTCTTCAATAAGAACAGGAATGTTTTACTTTTTGCATGTGAGAGCATATCTGTAATAGTCCCTCTGCCACGCATCAGTGCAGCAATAGGTACTGTGGCATACAGCCTGTCTTGGTGGCCATTGGTTTCAGTGGTGCTACGTTCCTTTGCCTCGGGGGAGGCAGTACCTCGCAAGCTGCACCCCTACTGATAACAACACTGAAGGAAGAATGCAGTTTGTAACCCAGTAAATATGATTTTTCCATTGCTACTACAAGGCCACAGGCCTTGGGCTTGCCTTGGGCTGAGCTGGCTTTAACAGGTGCCTCATAGCCAAGTGAATGAGAATGGCTTGCTCTGGTAAAATAAGGCCCAAATTTACAATACAGAAAGGAAATTCATATTTCTCAGACCAAATAATTGGATAGCTAGGTGAATCTTTAATACTAGAGGAATTGTTTATTTGGTGGTCTCCTTTCAGGCATAAGTAATGTCTTTTTTTCAGACGCGAGCATTGGCATTAGATAAAGTTGCTGGAGACCTGCAGAAAAGTGAGAAATATTTGTTACCTATTTTGTGTAACACAGGATATGGAGAAATGAAGCAGAAGAGTAGCTGACCTGTATTGAAAACCAAATGATTTTTCTGTTAATGTTAGCCTATACCACTAAAAGATCAAAGATTTATTATTAAATTACTAGGAACACAAAGCATTCAATTAAGATTTGAATCTATGGCTGCATGTGTTTAATTCTTCATCACAGGCAGGTCTTTCATGAATCACTTACCATTTATGAAATATATTATGAAAATATGCGTAAGGTTAATTTTCTCAAAGAAGTAATTAGAAGGAAGTCAGTTATTTCAACAGACTCTATATTATTAAAAACAATATTTCCCAACAGTTTTGTCAGTTTTCTTCAGTGTGTACACAATAGCAATATTCAGTGTAGCTTTCCTTCATTTATTTTAAATTAACAATATTACACTGTAACCCAGTAAGCGTGGTTATATTCACCACTGCTGGGGGCAGGCATCAGGCTGTGTCAGGTCCCAGGGGATGGCTGGGCTGCCCTTGGCCTGAGTGGGGCTAAGCTGGGTTTACCAGGCACCCTGTGGCCGAGTGACCATTGCCCAGCCTGCCTGAGCTCCAGCTCTGTGAGTGTCACCAGGGAAGGGGCTGACAG
The DNA here is from genome assembly GCF_000737465.1 of Haliaeetus leucocephalus. Lineage (NCBI taxonomy): Eukaryota > Metazoa > Chordata > Aves > Accipitriformes > Accipitridae > Haliaeetus > Haliaeetus leucocephalus. The sequence goes on from NW_010972664.1 coordinate 481,892, forward strand.
CCCTAGGCAGTCCCTGCCAGACAAACAGCTCCTGTGGGCAGCTTTCACCCCTTCCCTGGGAGCAGGGGGAAGGGAGCAGGTGGGGATGGGAAAACGTGTAATGAAGCGGAAAGGGACATGAGATCAAGGGCACCACCACAGACAAGGGGTAAATACTAAGAAGGTGGTTTTGTATATGTAACGACTTTGACTGTATTATCAATGAGGCTTTTTTGCATTAGATAACTTGAAGTATTTGACTGTGAAAATGCTAATTGGACAAGCAATATATGGCATGCTCCCTTTACCCATAACAGTATTTTGAGTGTAAAAGTACTTACCACAGACAACACATCTCATTTACTTTATGCTAATTAGTACAACTAATCATTAATTTGTTAAAAAAATTATACCTGTATGTCAGAAAGTGTACGAGTGATTAATTTTTCCCCTCATATAATGAAGAATAGCTAAAGCAACCTTGTCCCTCAGTTAATTTATGCATTAAGGACCCTTCAGACATAATTTGCTGCCTGTCCTCTTGTTTTCCTTGAACGGCAGCAAGCCACATTTCTCTTCAGTATCACAAACACCCGACTTCCTCACTGACTCCAGGGCAAGTGTCCTTGCAAAATGCTTGAGAAACAGGAAAACTACTGCATAACAGCACCTGCGGCACAGAAATGGTGATTCAACAGTGGTTTTTAGAGGTCTGTGGCAGAGTGGGGAATTAAACCTTGGCACTGTAAGGCTCAAGGTTCAGGTCCCTACTGGCACTAACAGCAAAACTTATCCATGACATTATACATTCCTAACAATATTAGTGACCATAACACTAGCTAGGAGTTATGGGGAGGAATGGAGTCAGCTACAGATCTTGAAAGGATCTTGCTCTGGGATTGCTGGTTGCTCAGGAGGAGCTTATGGTATGGAATTATATCTGGTCGTTTACAAATGCAAGATCTGTCTTCAGGACTTCAGATGTGAGATGGTTCATGTCCAAAGAATTGTTTGCCTCTGGGCAAGAGGGGTTTTATGCACTGAACAGGGGTAGTTTTTGTAGCTGTATAGAGCTGAAAAAATGTCTAGCATGCACAGAAGCATTAAGTCACTGTAGATAAGAAAAGACAATATCCTCACTCTGACAAGATCTGTGGCAGTTATGCATGACTTCACAGCTGACATGATCAAACTTCATAGCTCCCACTACCACTCTTCATCCTTCTTTCACCATACTGCTTTCCCAATGGCACAGAGAAAACTGGGTGTTTTCCTTTTCCTCCCTGTCATGGTTTAGGTCCAGCCAGCAACTAAGCACCATGTGGCTGCTCGCTCACTCCTCTCCACTGGTGGGATGGGGAGCAAAATAGGAAGAAAAAGGCAAAAATTTGTGGGTTGAGATAAGCACAGTTTAATAGGACAAGTCAAGGAGAGAAGAAATAATAACAACAATAATGCTAATAACAGAATATATAAAGTGAGTGATGCACAATGCAATTGCTTACCATCCAGAACCTAATGCCCAGCCTGTTCTCGAGCCCAGCCATCTCCCACAGTTTATATACTGAGCATGACATCATATGGTATCGCATATCCCCTTGGCTAGTTCGGATCAGCTATCCTGGCTGTGTCCCCTCCCAGCTTCTTGCAAAAATGAACTCTATCATAGCTGAACCCAGGACATTATTCACCCCTTATTCTATGTCATGCCGAGATCCTACACTTTCCAATTAATCACCACCACCTTTCCTGTCTTTGGTGTATATCTATAAATATACACAGATATCTTTCCCTTAGTCTATGGGCTATCCCTCTAATGTGTCCACTGAGTTCATTTAACCCATGACTTCAGGGCTCCAGCTGTCATAACAGTCTTTCAGGGCAGGAGAGATGGTGTGTGGTGTTGGATTGTTGCATGCTGCATCCAGAGCTCGTGGCTGGTGTATTTGGCGCAGCCCACGCCCACGGTCTGCAGGTTGAAGATGTCGATCTTGAGGAAGTTGCTGGGTGCCATTTGCTGAAGCCAGCTGAAGTTCCACCACCGCTGCACTTTGGTCAGTTTCATTGAAGTGTATCCTTCAGTAATTTAGGTGATTCTTACTGTAATACCATTGATATGGCATATAGCAACTGTAGTAGCAATGACATACAGTGGCGGTGTTATTTAGCAATTAACATCATACAATTTAATTCACTGGCTATTCTCACCCAAAATAAATCCCCTTGAGGTACACATTGAACTCCCCCATCCTTTCACATCATCCACCAAGTGCACCCAGGTCCTTGAGCAAAAGCAATCCCGCAGATGGGTTTGTCTTTGCCCAAGACAGGACTAACCTAGACTATCCTCCCTAAGATATTCTTCATGTGCTCTACAGGGACTTTATCCCCTTCTGCAGTATGTGGAAGTTTTGATTGGGCACAGCCAGCTCAATTGGTAGATCTTCTAGTGTTAACTAACCAGGTGGCTTCTGCCAAATGTGTACCTCAAAGTTTGAAGGTCCCACCCCCCTTTGTTCTCAGTGTAGTTTTTAGCAGTCCATTGTATTATTTGATTTTCCCGGAGGCTGGTCCATGATAGGGGATGTGATATATCCACTCAATGTCATGCTTTTTGGCCCAGCTATCTATGAGGTTGTTTCAGAAATGAGTCCTGTTGTCTGACTCAGTTCTTTCTGGGGTGGGGTGCCGTGTCACTATAAAACTAGCTTTTCAAGGCCCAGAATAGTGTTCCTTGTAGTGGCATGGAGCATGGGATATGTTTCCAGCCATCTGGTGGTTGCTTCCACCTTTGTAAGCACATGGCACTTGCCTTGGCAGGTTCATGGGAGTGTGATATAGTCAATCTGCCAGGCCTCCCCATATTTGTATTTCACCCATTGTCCTCCATCCCACAGGGGCTTTAACTGCTTGGCCTGCTTGGTCGCAGAGCATGTTTCATGTTCATGGAGAACCTGTGCGATAATGTCCATGGTCAAGTCCACCCCTCGATCACGAGCCCATCTATATGTTGCATCTCTTCCTTGATGGCCTGAGGTGTCATGGGCCCACCAAGCCATAAATAATTCACCCTTATGTTGCCAGTCCAGATCCATCTGAGCCACTTCAATCTTAGCAGCCTGATCCATCTGCCAGTAGTTTTGATGTTCTTCAGTGGCCTGACTCTTAGGTACATGGGCATCTACATGATGTACTTTTACAACCAGATTCTCTAGCCAGGCAGCAACATCTTGCCACAGTGTGGCAGCCCAGACGGGTTTGCCTCTGTGCTGCTAGTTCCTCTGGTTCCATTGCTGTAACCACTCCCATGGAGCATTTGCCACCATCCATGAATCAGTGTAGAGATAGAGCACTGGCCATTTTCCTCTATCAGCAATGTCTAAAGCCAGCTGGATGGCTTTCACTTCTGCAAACTGACTCAATTCACCTTCTCCTTCAGCAGTTTCTGCAACTTGTCATATGGGACTCCATACAGCAGCCTTCCACTTCCGATGCTTTCCCCCAATGCAACAGGACCCATCAGTGAAAAGGGCATATTACTTCTCATTTTCTGGCAGTTTATCATACAGTGGGGCCTCTTCAGCATGCATCACCTCCTCTTCTGGTAATATTCTGAAATCTTTGCCTTCTGGCCAGTCCGTGATCAATTCCAAAATTCCTGAGTGACTGGGGTTTCCTATGCGAGCCCATTGTGTGATCAGTGTGACCCACTTACCCACGTGGCATCAGTTGCATGGTGTGTAGAGGAGACTTTCCCTTTGGACATCCAGCCCAACACCAGCAGTCAGGGTGCTAAGAGGAGCTGTGCTTCAGTACCAACCACTTCCGAGGCACTTTCGAACTCCTTCATATGCTGCCAATATCTCTTTTTCAGTTGGAGTATAGTGAGCCTTGGATCCTCTGTATCCCTGACTCCGGAACCCCAGGGCTCAGCCTCGGGTCTCCCCTGGTGCTTTTTCCCAGAGACCCCAGGTAGGGTGATTCTCCCCAGCTGTGGTGTAGAGCACATTTTTAACATCTTGTCCTGCCTGGAGTGGCCCAAGGGCTACTGCATGAATGATCTCAGGTTTAATTTGTTCAAAGGCTTGTTGTTGTTAAAATCATTCTTCTTCCAGGTCACTTGATAGAGACTGTAATCTGGAATATGCATACCTCAAAACCCCACAATGCCTAAGAAAGCTTGTGTTTCCTTTTTGCTAGTTGCTGGAGACATAGCTGCTGTTTTGGTGATCACACCCATTGGGATCTGATGGTGTCTATCTTTCTATTTTATTCCTAAAAAATGGATCTCCTGTACAGGTCCCTTGACGTTTGTTTTATGGTAAAACCTGCCTTCAGAAAGATTTGAACTATTTCCTTCCCTTTCTAAAAAACTTCTTCTGCTGTGTTGCCCCATACGATGATGTCATCAATGTACTGCAGGTGTTCTGGAGCTTCACCCTGTTCCACTGGACGCCCCTCCAAATGAAAGCAAACTGTGGCCTGCACTCTGCTGCCAGAGGAATTGAGAAAAAAGCATTAGCAATATCAATTGTGGCACACCACTTGACTGCCTTTGACTCCAGTTCGTATTGAAGTTCTGGCATACCCGGCACAGCAGCATTCAGTGGTGGTGTGACTTCATTCAGGCCACGATAGTCTACCATTAGTCTCCACTCCCCTTTAGATTTTCACACTGGCCATATGGGACTCTGTTAAAGGGTGCGTGAGTTTTGCTGATCACCCCTTGGCTCCCCAGTCGATGAATCAGCGTATGGATGTGAATCAGGGAGTCTCGGTTGGTGCAATATTGACGCCAGTGCACTGATGTGGTAGCAATTGGTACCTGTTGTTCTTCGACCCTCAGCAACCCCATAAATGAAGGGTCTTCAGAGAGACCAGGCAAGGTAGACAGCAGTTCAGTTTCGTCTGTCTCCAAGGAAGCTCTACCAAAAGCCCACCTTTTAGTCCTTAAAATGCCCTCTCCTGAGATAGTCTTTGCCAAGGATGCATGGGGCCTCTGAGCCAGTCACAATGGGGTTTTTCTACCATTATTTCCCAGTTAGGCTTACTTCATCCTCCAATACAGTTGACTTGGGATTCTGCCATCACTCCAGAAACACAGATGGGTTCTGACCCTTTGTAACTTGATGGCATTAGGGTACATTGTGCATCGGTGTCCCTCACCTTCTTTCCAGGACATTACTGCCAATGAGTTGGCATACAACAGTGCTGCACTTCATAGAAACTTCAGCCACATGGATTGTGTACATTGGACTTTACCTGAACCTGTGGGTAACTGCTTGTTATCCGGATCATTATAAATGACCTCCAGCACAGCTAATTCCCTCAGGCACTGTATACCTCTCTCCATGGTGGTCCACTTGCCTGCGTGATATGTCCCTTGAAGGGGTACCTTTCCTTCACACCTGACAGAAGTCACCTCCAGAGGCTGAGGGTTTGTGTCTTTTTTCCAATCGCCTTGTCAATGTCCCCTTCCCTAGACAGGGGTCCCAGCTGCTTGGCTTCCCTACTCTTTAATTCCAAGCTACTGACCCCGTTTTCCCAGCATTGGAACAGCCAGGTAAAAATGTGCTTGCCTGGATGGCAGCTGAAATCCTTGGCTAGTTCGGGTCACCTATCCTGGCTATGTCACCTCCCAGCTTCTTGTGAAAATTAACTCTATCCTAGCCAAACCCAAGACATTCCCTTCAGAGGGAGAGGTGCCCTGCAGGGAAGGGAACAGATTCCACAGGAACTGCTGTCTCTTTAGAACCACCACACAAGACTCTAGAGAGACAGCTGTAAGATAAAGGATATCAAAGGTGATTTTTTGTCAGACACCACAAGCAGAAGTGCAGATGGTACACTAGTAGACATTATTTGCTAATAGAATATTCTTTCTGTTTCAGTTTGAAAGCTTTTAAGTGTAACAGATGGCAGTACTATCAACATAATTTAAGATAAGGGACATTGGCTTATACTGGTACACCACTGACCTGACTGATAATATTTATGCACCTGGAGACCTTTTTGGTTTTTTTTTAAATAACTTGATTCCTTTAATCAGGCAAGAGTTACTTCCAAGGAGGCACTGTTGTCGTCTGGAAGTCATCTGGAAACTATTCAAACATCACAAAGGTCAAATTAAATGACTGGTCTTATTTCCATTGTGATATATTTCAAACCATAAGATCCCTTCACAGCTGAAGCAATTCTGAACCTTTGCTTACAAAAGGAGTGGATGCTTCATGAAGAATTATTGGGATGGTTTTCTAAAATCAGGGGGAAGCAAGGTGAGGGGTTGGAAGAATCCTATTGGTGCAGACATTGACTCACTTATTTTTCCTGTCTTGGGTTCAATACTTATCACTCAAGTAATTGCAAATAAGATTCGGTCAAACAAATTTTGGAGGATTTCAATGTTCACTGGATGTGCAAGCCACCATTCTTTTTAAAGAGAACTATTATTGTGTATCTGAAACAGTAGAGCACATGGACTAGTACTAACTAGACATACATCCAAGACCACTGAAAACATTAAACTAAAGGCACAATCCTACTTGACCACTAGTTAATACATGTTGCCAAAATTTTTTCTGGATTGTAATTGTTGAGTTTGATTTTTTCTTATTAACCTATCTTATACATAATGATTGATGGAGCACTGTAAGATCTTTAAATTTTGACAAGCAAATCAAATATCTTTGCTACAGAATCCAATCTGGGATCTAAACTTATTAGCTTTTTAGGATATCTCGCCAGTAGGAAATTATTTAATCTATTTATTTTAATTCTCCTGCCTGTAGGACATCTCTCTATGTCTTGGAAATAACATTTGACAAGGACTTCAAGATTATAATGTTAAGATTATAATAATAATTAGATCCATTTGCAGCATTTCCTAGACATATTATAATATAATAGTACTGTAGTAAGAGCTATTCAGTGTTTGGAAGAAAGAGACCGATTGTCCTCTTACGGTTGGTGCCAGATTCTCAGGTGGTGTAAATCAACTTTGCTTCCAAGAGCTAAAGGTCTCGGCTTCTATTTTTTTATACATACTTTGTTTACAATGTTATTTCAGAAGCATTGTGATGGTAATTCTTTCCCTGGCAACTGTTTTTTCCATTTGCAAGTTTTCTTTCCTCAATCCCATTTTTATTGAAATTAAAATGAAGTCATTTTTTTCACTTCAGCATTAGGTTAGTGATTTGATACATGATGCTTAGTTAGCATCAATTTCACTGACAAGAGGAGAGGCCTTTTTAATTTTATGTTGTCCCAGGATAAATACTATAGAACCTTCATAAGTAATAATGATTTTTAATTTCTTAGACAAACTAATAGGTGTTAGACATTATTTCAAGTTCTGTACATATTGATATGGTCACCGTGTTAAAATGTCCTTCCATCTGAGATCTGACCAGTAGGTTTTTCTGTATATTTATATATACAGAATGAAAGCTTCCACAAGAAGTAGTAATGCAAATCACTGAACTTTGATTCCCTGTGTTCCAACTAAACTCATTGACAAACTTCTCTTCTGCTAAACCTTTTCTGTTCATAACTTTTCTGTTAACAGACCTGTTATTAGCTGTTATTCTCCTGTACAAAACCAAGTTTCTTATCTCCCAGGTCATAGTTCTTACCAGCTTTTACTCTATTTACAATTCCACTTCTGTATTTTGTGTTGCAGTTACACCTGTTCCCTATATTTCTTCTTTCCTGAAGATCGTTTATGTCTTTTCTCATTCTTTCTAAAGAGCCACCTGTTTCCTGAGGAAACAGAGTGGCTGTTTTGCTCCAGTCCTCCATTCTGCTCTGTTGCACTGATTTCTTCATTTGCTTCACACTATCTGAAATTCACTGGCACATTGTGGTCCCATGCATCTATTCCCTACTCTTTTTGACGCTGGTCTGCTCTTTGCTCAGTCAGGTGATTATTTTCTCCTTTATGCAGGGAAAATCTTTAGTGATGAGCAAAATTTGACTTAACATAAGAAGTATTAAAGACCCACTTTTTAATTTAAATTTTAAATTTAATTTTTAATTTAAATTAAACCTAATCCCACAGTAGGTCTTTTCAGCATCAGGCTTCCAAAATTATGGACTAAGCCTACCTAACAAACAAGTTACGATAATGACTGACAAAAACATGTGACATGACACCTGCAATAGTACATTAATACTGATAAATTGTGAAGACTGCAGAAAATACAGTTTCTTAAATGCAGGAAGTAAGGTCTCCTTCTGCACATTTGCCTCGGATGGGGTCATTTACAAGTTTTTTGTTCTAGCCAAGGTCTGAGCCTGGGAAGCTGTGCCAAAGCAGCTCAACAGGGCAGTACCTGCACAATGGGATGGAGTGTGGGTAGAATCCTGTCTTGTATGGTATGAACCCTGTTAGGGAAGAGGTGATTTTGACTCTGAAATGGATTTCCAGAAGAACATCAGAATGTTTCACCCAGTGGTTGTGTTCTTTTCACATGCTGAAACACTGCAGCAAACCATAAAGGGTAAAGTAACTGTCAAGAGCAGGTTGCAAGAATGTATTATAAGTGAAAGTGTTAGCTGGATTTGGCATAGTAACCTCTATCCTCTCCAATAGTAGTTGCTTCATCCAGAACTGTTTAAGATGAGCAGTACTCAAAGACAGTGAGTAGATATTTGCTGCTCTGAAGGTACCATTTCTGGAGCACTACCATATGCAGTACCATCACTCCCCCTGTAGATCAGACAAGAACTAAGGTGTTAGGGTTGCTATGGCATACTCTCAAGCTACTGGAGTATTCTGGATAGCTTAATATGCTAAAGTAAGCAACATCTGAAACAAAAATGTAATGAACTCTAACTTGCCCCAAAGTGCTTTTAATTGTTCAGCCAGTTTCTTTCAACTGTTGACCTCTGAAACAGTTTGGTGCTCTCATATAATGACTGACCTCATTTAATGACAAACACTTTTTGTTAACTAAATTTTCTTGAGATAATCAACCTAATTCTTTGACCTCTCACCTGAAAGGCAGCCTCTGACACCATAAAGTTATTAGAAGAGAAACCAATGCATTCTTTTGTACTGAATGCATTAATCACTTTGTGCTTGCAAAATTTTAGTTAGTTATAGGAAGAAGTCTGTAAATTCAGACATGCTATAGGTCAAATCTGAGTTCCTCATCTTAAGTTGATGGAAAAACTGATGGAGTGTTAGTCTCTTTTTCCGGGTTTGGTGGTGGGGTTTTTTTAGCTGTGTGATTTACAAAGCTCTACAAATCATCACCATTTCAGCATATGCGCTTGCTGTGCATTTTTACTACTTAGTCACTTTAGAAATTGATTGTCAAGGCTCTTTGGTGCTTGGTTTATACGAACTAGAAGACAGGTCACTTTGCTAATTATTAAGGATAAGCAAGACAAGACAGATAGACAATATTGCAAGACAGTAATAATAATGATGATGATAATGATAATAATAACAATAAATTGTGTAAATTTCAATAGGTTACTCTAGTATTAAAGAGCTTTTCTAGTGAGTGAATTTTAATAACCCATAATGTAGGAGCAGAACTCTTTCCTGATCATGTTTTTTTTATCATTTAGTGCTTGATAGTCCATGGGAATGATACTGCCCAAAGTGACTACTAACCTGACTCATTTTTATACACACTCCTCAGCTTGCAGCTTGCTTGTATTGTCATTAGACTTCTAGTGTGTCTTTTGTCTTCTTTCCATGGGGAAAAATGCTGGAAATGTCATCCATTCACCCCTGCAGATGCAAGAGTAAGGTAGTTGGATTCACAGAGCAAGAAGATGATGTGTGTTTTCAGTCTCTTGAGATACTTCTCATGTTGAAATATACTTAGCAAAATGCCTCATGCTGAACAACAGAAGGGGTAGGTTGTTGTCTTTGGACTGCATATATGATTTGGGTGAGGAACCTTGGGACTGTATCCTCTGTCTCCCTTGTTTCTCTTATGTTGGCTGCGTGGTGGGCAGTAAAGGGCAGGCCAAAAGGGCCGTTGCGATGCCATTTTCCAGCAAGTTACACCATTCTCAGCTGACTCTCAAATAGTTTCTTAGAACTGCCTGAGCAGAGATCAATAAAGCATCTTTAAAAATAAACACAGATCTCTATTGACATTTCTGTCCAAGAAGTTGTAGAGAAATGGAAAGGAAGTCTTCGGCCACCAAGGTGCCTAAAAAGAAACAAAAAATATTGGACACAGAGTAGTGACAGCATAGTTTAGTTTGTTGGTTTTTTCTTCCCTATTAGTGAAAGGAAGGGGCAAACTATGTGTTGGAAGACATCCAGAAGATTGACAACTCATGTATTCTGCAGGGCAGGTGTGTGATGGAGCCAGACACCCTAGTGTCCATGTATCCTGGGAAACCTGTGTTTGCCCACTCCATGACTATCCATCTAGCATTCCCTTCTAGTGGAAACCTGAGTATCCAGGTCTCCTTCCACCATAAAATTACATTGTAGCTATGAAAACACTTTTCCAGTCCTATAGATACAGGCAGCATCTGCAGGGTCACAGGCAGTGGCCCTGTTTCTCCACTGTTCTTCAACCCGTGAATTCACTGTAAGAGAAGTTTTCACAAGAGTTTGGGTGAAAAAACATGGTCTGAGGATTTGTTGTCCCATGTGGCATAAAAGATCAAGGTTCACTTCCTAGGAATGTGAAATACTTTCACTGAATAGAATTCATATTGCTGTATTCATAAAACCTTTGACGATGGCAGACATCTTATGTATCCCCACTTTGTATATTAAATTTAAGTTTGCAATAATGTTTTGGTCTTTTGCGATACCTAGCATACCTGTAGAAGGGGAAGGGAGTACAGGAGTGCTAAGTGGCACTCTTGTGGCTCTTTCTGCACTTCACATCCCTTGTTGGTTTTCTGCAAATGTAACAAGTTCAGCTTGAGAGCCCAAGCCATTCTTTTCAGGCTGACAAACTGCAAAGTGAACAAAAATATTAACTAAAGTCTTAGGCACCTCTAGCTCAAAGAAAAGTGTTGAAGTTCCTCATTTAAAATCTATCTCTTTCCTTCACACAGTGTGGTTGCAACACAGCAAGAACAAGAGGCAGAAAGCAACAGCTTATTTTGGTTGTTCTTGACTTTGTGAGAGTTTTCCTCTGCACAGTTTTACTGCAAAGTGAAAAAAAAAAAAACCAGTATCTCAAAGCCTGGCTAACCTGGTAACAACACTGTGTAGTTGGAGAGGGATGGGGGAGGGAAACAGAAAATTCATACAGAGGAACCTCAGGACTCATGACCAGAGACCACATGAGCTTGTGACAAGAAATGGCTATCTAATAGTTTGGAAGGGAGTATAATCACTCGTTACTATATCTTTTACTGTATAGTATCTAGTAATCTTTCAGTGCTGATGTCACAGGATTGGTATCTCCTGCAAGAGGGTTACAGGAGATTGTATTTTCCATAAATTGTAACTAATAAGGAAGTAATCAGTATCAGTAAAGCAACTGAGAAAGTAGGGCATTTCTGTTTACTAAGCAAAGATATCATAACTAAGGCACACTCTAATGAAACACCCTGCATGTCAGTTATGCATTGCAGATGGGTTATTGCGTAAGCATACTATGGGAAAGAACAGCATAAAGGAAAATATGATACTATAAAAATGATGGGAAAAATAGTAATGGGAAATTGAACTTTTTATTCACGTTATGACTAAAAACATTTTTACACAATGGGACACCTGGTATTCCACCAGAGTGAATTAGCAAATCAGTATTGGTGGAATATGAGGAAGAGAATAGGAAACTGCATATTTTATTTGCATTCTACCAAAGCTGATTAGAATTGCATGCTCTATGCAATGTTAATGAGTTAAGCAGAAAGAGGATCTATTTTTTAAAAAAGAGGACAAATTCTTGACTCCCTGGCGGAATGAGTAATATGAGCTTTAGCATAAATATGGTAAAACCTGATAGGTCCGTATATTGCTTACTTTTACACCATTTACTTAGATTTTCAGGGAATCTTACCATGTTTCAACTATAAGAATTTCTGTATCCTGCTTTTTGTCAATGTTACTGCTGATTCCCACAAGTCCTAGTTTCACTGTCTTTGGACAGAGATGAGGATAACAATTTCATAGACTGTATTGGTTTTATGTGGCAAGGTTTTGGTAGCGGGGGGGGGGTTACAGGGGTGGCTCCTGTAAGAAGTTGCTGGAAGCTTCCCCTGGGTTCCAGAGAGAGCGAGCCCATACCAGCCAGCTCCAAGACGGACCCGCCGCCGGCCAAGGCCGAGCCAATCAGTGATAGTGGTAACGCCTCTGTGATAACATTTTTAAGAAGGAAAAAAAAGTTGGGACAGAGAGAAAACAGCCGCCAGAGAGAGGAGTGAGAACATGTAAGAGAAACAAGCCTGCGGACACCAAGGTCAGTGCAGAAGGAGGGGGAGGAGATGCTCCAGGCGCCGGAGCGAAGAGTCCCCTGCAGCCCGTGGTGAAGACCATGGTGAGGCAGGCTGTCCCCCTGCAGTCCAGGGAGGTCCACGGAGCAGATATCCACCTGCAGCCCGTGGAGGACCCCACGCCGGAGCAGGTGGATGCCCGAAGGAAGCTGTGACACCGTGGGAACCCCATGCTGGAGCAGGCTCCTGGCAGGACCTGAGGATCTGTGGAGAGAGGAGCCCACGAAGCAGGTTTTCTGGCAGGACTTGTGACCCTGTGGGGGACCCACGCTGGAGCAGTGTGTTCCTGAAGGACTGCACACCGTGGAAAGGACCCATGCTGGAGCAGTTCGTGAAGAACTGCAGCCCGTGGGAATGGCCCACGTTGGAGAAAGTTCGTGGAGGACTGTCTGCCGTGGGTGGGACCCCAAGCTGGAGCAGGGGAAGAGTGTGATGAGTCCTGCCCCTGAGGAGGATGAAGCAGCAGAAAATAACATGTGATGACCGTAAACCCCATTCCCCGTCCCCCTGTGCCGCTGGGGGGGCTTGGTGGAGAAATCCGGGAGTGAAGTTGTGCCCGGGAAGAAGGGAGGGGTGGAGGGAAGGTGTTCTGAGATTTCGTTTTATTTCTCATTTACCTTACTCTGGCTGATTTGTAATAAATTGAGCTAATTTTCCCTAAGCTGAGTCTGTTTTGCCCGTGACGGTAATTAGTGAATGATCTCTCCTGTCCTTATCTCAACCCGCAAGCTTTTTTTTTGTTATATTTTTCTCTCCCCTGTCCAGCTGAGGATGGTGGAGTGATAGAACGGCTTTGGTGGGCACCTGGCGTCCAGCCAGGGTCAACCCATCACATAGACCAAAGAAGGGGCTGGCAATTTGACAGAAATTAAAATGAAAGGAGGTAAGAGTATTTCCATCTTGCAGCAGAGTCAGAAGTAATATAGTTGAATCAGTAGAGCACTGAGTCATAGCTGCTAAGTCAGTCCAAGACTATAGCAATGTGACAGTATGCTTAGGGAAGCATGTGTCTCTGGATAGTATCAGCACTAGATGAAGATCCCTGTCCCATTTGGTACGAACTAATGGGTTCTCTGAACATTTCTTCTTTGGTCAGTAAGGATATCCCAATAAATCTTTAGAAGAAAAAGGTCCAGTGTCCTCTTTTTCAGGTGTTCAGCTTAGAAAATTTGAATTTTAATTACATATTTAAATCCATCTTTAGAAACTTAATAGTGGTCGTACCTTATAAGATCACGTAGCTCTGTGCTTTATAATAGATACCCAAGTTTGGAAATAAAGGATCAGATTTTCAGTCTCCCTATAGTATGATGGAGTTTTTGCCTTATATATAAGGAAGCCAGAGGCAAAAATAGTACAGATATAGGGTGAATTAACTAAGCACTGGCCAAGCTTAACATTTAGAGCAGAATCATGATTATTACAAATGATTCAAGTTACATATTGGTCAATGCTGCATTAAACATGGCAGATCCATTTAGATATTATCATGTCTTGTGATCAACTCATTCCAAGCTGTTTCCTGGTATTGATTTTCAGGCTTTATCTATTTTGATACACTGATTTGTTTACAATTAAAGTAGATATTTTTTACATTTAACCCATGGGTTAATCAGAATATATTTTTGAAGCACTCTAAGGCAATTTCTTTATTTTTCAGATGTGTTTATTGCTATGTTTCTATTTGAAAGCAGCATGCAAGATGATCATCCATTTTACTTCAGCAATGAAAATTGAAGGAACCCTGCTCATTTAGTTTCTTTTTGAGTGACCCAGTAGAAATGACATTTATTTTCTGTATAAGTAATTTTGCAGCACAAGAAGAGGCTTCATGTGCAGTTTTTCATAAAAGTTCTCTGTGGACTACTTTGCTGATAATTAATTGCTTTGCACAGCATCTGTGTAAGGTGAAGATGGCCTATAAATCCTATAATTTTACTTTCTTCTTTTTCTCATCTAGGCTTTTTATCACCCACTTTGTACCATCTAAACCATGTGCAAGTCTATTACCTCTTCCCCCAAGCAAGGTCCTGCCTTTCTTCTTTTTTTAAGCACACCTTCCTCATTCACAAGCCCATCACGTTATGTAGCTCAGCCTGGCCTACTACATAATGGAAGTAGAGTTTTTCTTAAAGTCCCAGCAATCCTAATCAAACTATCCATGACTTTTAAACCATAACCCTGCATTTATCTTGAGTTTCACATGTAATTTTTGAACACTAGTGACTTAGGTTTTGCTAATCTCTGAATAAGTCATAGATTACTTTTTTGTTGGTAGTATTTTTATGTGGTAGCAACTCTTGTTTAATATACAAGAATAATCATTCTGAATTAATAACAAAAGTAGCCTTACATTACTCTTGGGTCTTATTTTATAGAAAACCCACTGAAACTCCACTGAGGAACCCAGGTACTATTCATGATCCCATTCTTTATGGGGGAATAAAAAGGCACTCTATTATAACAATGAAGTAGTTGTACTTCAGTGGCACAACAAATTAAAAGCAATCAAGCAGAAATGAAGGTCAAAATTCAAGATGCATTCATGTGGAATATCCATAAATCTTAAAATAAAAAGGAGGTGATCTTTTCAAAATGGAGATCATGGTGGGAGAAGCTGAGTCATGGAAAGATAAGAGAGTAGCCCATGGTCACCTCGCAGAGCAGTAGGAGAGACAAGCATCAAATACAGTGTAAGTCCCTATATTCTGGGCTTGACGGAGTATCTACTCCACTGATCTTTGCTACTACTGAGTGGAGCTCTGAAAGAATTAAAGAATATGTGAACGATGTATTTGGTCAAAACCATCCTGGATTTAATTCCACTGTCTTTACCTTGTCAAAATTACTCTGCAGTTTAGGTTTCTCTTAATCCATATGCTGCTGATGTATCCATTTCATCCTGCTAGACCCCTTTTGCCAAAGGACAAAGACAAATTCACTTCTTAACCTTGGTGAGGGGGTTGTTTGTTTTCATTCAGGACAATAGCATGTATCTCATTTATTAGAATAATCAGAGGTCTATCTGATGGAAAAGTCAGGTATGTGTAAACTGAAAACAAACTTAATTCCTGTGGCAGGTCCTTTCAACTGTCTTACAGTTAACTGTGTTCAGCAGCTGAATAATTTGAGATCAGCTACATTACTAATACTGCTTTATAAATACTAAAACTAGATCAAATGAAATTTTCAAAATCATATTGATTATACATTGTTAGGTAAAGAATCAGAGTGTATTGACAATGGAAGAAACTCAGGATGTCAAGCTAATATTAATAGGACTAAACCAAAACATTGTTCTGGTGAAATGAAGCTCCACAAGATCCACCACAACCACAAGAAACAGGAAGGTAAAAACACTATTTCAGAATAAAGACGTTGAGGTTCGCTCTGAGATTCCACCAGGTGGAACATCCTATTTTAGGCACTTCATCCACAAAGGATACAGAATAAGTTGAGGAGAATACACAGAATATGTTGCAATGTTAACTGCTTAGGAAGGCTTTGGTTTATTTACCAGTTGCAAGACAGAATAGCAAGACAATAGGTCACAGCTCAAACAACTCTTGAAGAGTACATAAAGTTACTTTTCGCATCATTTCTCTCTTACTGATGGGACTGCAAGAATTGTTTTATTTACTGCCCATATGGGATGAGGACTTGAACAAATGTACAGCTTATTGCCATTGCTTCACTGCACATCTGATGCATGCGGTTTTAGAAGCAGTGAAGGAAAACATCTCAGTCTTCAGATCAGTGTGTAACTTTGTTAAGGGCTAGGTTGTCCTGAGAGCTGAAACACTATGCAAAGTGTATGTAGCTGAAGGAGAGATCAAAGGGGATTTGTCTTCCCCATATATCCTTGCTTCTGAGTCTCCATGATCACTTGAACAGAGGCAGTGCACATCAGAGTAGTCTGAAACTTTTGAACTCTAGGTTTTCAATCCTTAACGAAAAAAGCTGGTTCCTTTCCTGCTGTAGTCATTTATATGAGTTCATGCAAAATGTGTGAATGAACATTAACTCTTTCCCTATGCTCTTTCCCTACATGCTCCACTTGCCTAGTTTAAACTGACTAAAAAAAGCAGCTGAAACCTCCTATCATGGTCCCTCCAGCCAATTTTGCAGTGGGTGGTACCCTCTGACACAGGGGTGGTAGCGACCAGCTAAAAGAAAGTCATAGATCCAGCATCTACTTGATTAGGGAATGTATGTCAATACCATAGGAGGTATGTAGTCAAAAACCAGATCAAGAGGACTATGCTGCTACAAGGAAGAAGGTAAGATGCATGCTTGTGTACTGGCGATTTCCTGAGCCTTTACATTACCCCTGGTGGATTCCTGTTATCCCAACTGAACCTTAATGGGATAATCTTCCCATAAAGCCAAACACATGATAGGTTGAAGAATTCCTCGAAATAACAAAAACTAGACAGCATTGCAATCATGTGGGTGACTTTTAAGCCTATGTAGAGAACAGCCCTCCCATAGTCATGGAAACCTCATGCTGGAAGTCTGCTTTATGACCATGGCTGCTTATTGCTGTATTGTGCTAGTAAATAGGGACTGACTGTCAAAGGATTAAATGTCTTCTGTGGACAAAGTGAGAAATATACTCTTTAACTGTTTGCTCCAATTGCCCTTCTGTGGTGTGGGTTTTCTCACTATAGCTGTTAAGGTCTGCAGAGTGAACTGGCTCACAGATCCCTGCGAAAAATAACTGACTTAGCAGAACAAGTTACTTTTAGTTCAGTGGTCAGGTCAGGTCACTGGCTAAATTTATACGATGGCCACTCAATGCAGTTGTCTGGCTACACAACCAGGGAAGGCTGAGGGATAAGAGGCAAAGGGTAGAGCTGTCAAAATAGAGACTTCTTAAGCTGACTTCACAGCTGAAGACAGGTTATTGTGAAACACCAGAGTTAAGCCATAGCTTGACATGCAATAAATCCTATCTGAGGGCTTTCAGCCAGGCTCAAAACATTGTGACCACATGCTGTAAAGCACGTGACTTAATTTGAGCTCACTCTGCTGATTTAGTTTTCATTAAAAAAATCTAATAGGTTAACTGATTGGTTAGCAGGCTTTATTATAGTACACCAAGTGCCAGTTCTCCTGCAGCTGATGTAAAGCCGACTGAAAGCTTCACATTTTGTGTCATCAGGCTGACTTCACACAAGTTCAGCTATGTGTGCATACCTTGTGTGGCCAAATTTTTCCGAGTGATAGGCTTGCCAATACACAGATTTGGTTTTTATGATAGTAAAGCTATGCCTTTATCCTTGTGTGCCCTACAGAATATGAGGTTGGACCTCAGTCTAATGGCAAGCAACATGCTTATAAGTCACTGTTCTGAAAAATTCTAGTACAAAGTAGGTATCAGACTTGAAGTTGGATGTCCCCCAAAAGAGTGTTAAACTTGGAGGAATATATTCTAAGTTTAAAGAATAAACTTTAACTCATCAAAGGATTTATGACAGCATTCTACATGAAGTATTTTTTGCTTAAACTGCTTGAAAGTCTTTCTTGGTATAAGGGAAGGAAATTATTGAACCCAGGCAAAAATTTGCTTGATAATAACTACACAATCTTTTGTCTGGCAAGTTCTTAAATGTAGGTGTTTAGTGTACATTGCCTTTCCAATTCTTTCCACACTGTGTTTTCAGTAAACAGACAGAACTGAAAAGAGGACAGTGGATATTTCTCTAAATTACTCCACTTTCCCAAATGGATTCATATTGATTTTATGAATGCATCTTCCAAACAAATATTCTGTTTCTGCCAGCTAGATGTGCCAGTCTCTACTTCAGCTTAATTACCACACAATGTTGCATGAGTTTGAAATAAAACCTTGCTAGCTGAAAATAAAGAAAAGAAATTTTATCACATCTTGGTACATACGTGTCTTCAAGCAGATCATAGAATAACTGCTGATTGATTTATACGTTTTCCCCCTCTCTCCATGTAGTGAGCCCCCTCCAGTCAAAATGCTTATACTGTGGTCCCCGGTACTCAGCTTTTACAGCATTGCATTATTGGCTTTGTGTGCCAAAGCTATCGTTACTTCCCAATAGATTTATGTGTTATCTTTGCAAATTCCTTGTGTTATGTATATAAATCACGCTTCTCATGAGCTTAGAAATCCCTTAAGATAGTGCTGCCTAAATCATAGCCTTGCTGAAAATACCTTTTAGTTTTTGAACAGCTGTGTGTTTGAGCTTACTGCTAACATAAGGCAATTGGAGCATCTGGCTAAACTTTTTTCAAGGTTTGCTTTGGCAGTAGCCTAGCTGATAAATATTGATGAATCTGTATTTGAAAGAACAACTCTTTGTGCAGAGGTCTCAGCAGAGAGGGCAGGCAAGGAATATCATTTGGAACTGCAGAGCTATACATCTGTGTTGGACAAAGTCTGTGTTGTTGCTTTGCTTGCTGTGTGTTATACGAAAGGAACTGACTGGGAACAGGGGGAACTCTGCCTCTTTCCCCTAGTCTCTTTCTTGTGCACTGGCTGAGATGATACCTCTCAGTGGGAGCTGATGATTTTTCCTTCCCTGGGAGGAGCAAGCCATGTTTTGGGGAGAGAAGCTGCTACACTGCAGAGTGAGGCAGGTGAAGAAACCAAAGGGGAAATACAGAAAAGGAGGTAGTACAAAGAAAGACTGTGGAATTCCAGAGAATATGAATACACATTTTAGGCATTCATGCAGTGATCGTTATAAGGAAGTGGCCAAAGCCCTGGCTCAGAGTCCTAGCCCCATCACTATGTTTTAGGAACATAGGACTTCCAACATTCATCTCACCCCTGGTCTCACGTAAGACAATTCTGAGGAGCAGATTCCCAGAAGTTTCCTGCAACAAATTAATATAGAATGATCTTTCCCCAAAGCATCATCTAATATCTGGGCCAGTAGTGAGGTTAAAATAGATGTGAATGAAAATCAGCCTTTGCAAAAAGAAAGTGATAGTATCCAAGGGAAGGTCCCACCTAAGCCAGAAAATTGCTTTTTTAAATAAGGAACTTAAGGAACATAGATGTATGCTAGAGTTCCCAGACTCAAAAATACTGTTGTAGATTGTAATAGGGGAGGAGAGACAGAAGGCTATAGTCTTCATATGTGGAGAGTGCTGCTTTGATTGTTTGTCTGCTGAGTTATAATGCTTAATATTGGCAATGTGGTTAACGTCATTGTTTTATCTTTAGCCTTATAACATTGATAGTTTACTGAAAGGTCAAGAGCTTAGACAATCTAACTACACTAATTTGACTTCTTTACTTTTGTTAAGTTTCTAGCGAATATGCCTTGCAAAGGAAAGCTTGAAAACATGACCCACATCACCAGTGCTCAGCCAATAGGCACAAAATCATCTTTTTTTCCCTAAAACTAAGATAACAACACTGGGGACTGTCTTATCATTCACAGCTGACAGTACCATGTCTGTCAGTCTCCAATGGCTGCTTCTAGTTACTTTGCAGAGATTAATTAAATGGAAGAAAGTAGATATGATTTAGTGGAAAACTGCTGAAGCCTTATTTCTTGGAGTTTTCTTTTGGTTTACATCTAAGAGAGAGAGAGTTGTAGGCCTACTACATCCATAATGCAGGATCCAAGAAGATGAGGATCTGTTACTCTGATAGTTATTCATGTGAATCTAGAAATTTTAACAAAATATCAGGTCTACATTGTACATAAATCTGTAGGTTTAAAAAGTCATCACTGCCTTGAACAAGACAACATAGGGTTGATTGATCACTACTGTACTCTGGACTCAGACTGTAGGATTTTAAGTCCAGAATACTGATGGTTAGTTTCAGTTACCAAAACAAATGTTGCATCATATTAGAAATGTAAACAGAAAGAAGATGCTGTTTAATACCATTTTATGGATTTTTAAAATATTCACGTTAACATCTGCTACCAAATTAGAATCTGAAAACATTCTCACAGCATATTGCATTTACTAAAATTCTCTTTTTCATTAAAGAAATGCAGTAAAAGTAAAACAAACAAACAAAAATATTAGCTGAAAGGGCTAGATTCAGGGATGCACTTTGCATTATGGAATCTCCTACGTGAGGACATGAGTGCAAAGTGGGGATGAAACATTAGCTTTTGTACTTGTAGCATTTAAAAATCATTTTGCAACATCATTATTAAGTATACCTAGCACAGCATTGTGGTGAAAGAGTGTTGAAATTTTCCAGCAGAAAACAAATAGAGTCAAATTCCAACTTACGTTAAACTGATGCAAATCAATTTCCTGTCTGGGCTGAAAATCAAAGCAGGTTTTGATCCAAGTACTGTGCATAAATCAGGTATTCATGGTATGTAAATCCATACAGTTTCACTCCTTCCCTTTCAGTCATATTATTCCAACAGATAATGTTTCTCCTGTATACATACATACTCCACAAGCTGATCAGTTTAAAGCTCAACCAACAGTGTGTTCAAAGCATTCATGTCTTTAGAAAAAGCAGTATGAGTCATATAGGTGACTGAATTATCATTCTTGGGGTTGCAATGACATTAACTATGTTTAGTGTTCGGGACTCTAAGGATCAAAGCTCTCTCTTTTCAGGTGTTTCTACCCTCTTAGAGTCCTCTTAGAAATACAGGTATTGAGACTGAAAAAATCCAGTGAGGGAGATACTTTAAAAATATATTTTAAATAAACCTATGGCTTTGACAATTTTTATAACATGGAAGAACAAAATTTAAGATTATAAGTAGACAAAGTCATATTTAGAAAACTTCATCAGGTATAGGAGCATTGCTATGAAGCCATTTTTAGTTTCCGTGTACTTTATGAAGCTAAAACAAATGTGGTTTAAAATGAAAGGAGATAAATCTTTGTGCAGTGAGCAGCATGTTCATGGATGTCTCTGTCATAGAAGAATGTGGTTTTTAAAATTGTAGATGGGTTCTGGAGGAAAATGGACAAATCACAGAAAAGAAATCCACTGAAAACACATGGAAACTGTGAAAAGTACATAGAAATACAGGGATTTCCTGAGCTACCTGAAGATGCTCTAGAAATATTAGGGAGAAATATCATACATATGTGGGCTTTCATCTCCTCCAGGCATCTACTTAAGGTTACTGTTCTCTAATAGGACACTGAGCAATGCAGACCTTTATTCAGACCCACTAAATTCTTAATCCTGTATCTAGGACTCAGCAAGACTTTGGGTCTTGTTGAAAAGTTATAATCACTTCTTCCTATAAAAATAACTTTAGGGGCTGGCAATCCCATCTGAATTTTCAAAGGTGTGCTATATCCTAGCTGTACTCAAGCTCCTTGGTTCTTGCTGGTTTTGCATTCCTTCACTTGAGGCAGCGCTTCTGGAGACCTCCTGTGACCTGCAGTTATGCACTAGGCTCAGCTCTTTCAAAGCAAAGAGCGAAAGCATGACTGTGTCATTTTCTAGGTTATATGTGTGCAGATGTTGTTAATCAGTGCTAGATTAGGATGCTTCAGATTTCAGATTCCAGCTTCCATTTTAGTTCGTTCCAAGGTTTGGATCTTACTATGGATAACAAACATGGGAAATGCTGAAATTGATAAAACCCAGGCAATTCGCTTGAAACATATGAGGTTACTATTATGTCCAGAATATGACATAAAGTGTTTTGGCTTCATTCTCTGAGAAAGGAAGATAAGAGATCATTCTGTGTGCGGTGCTGTGAACTGGTGATTCATGGAAACTTATGAAAAACAGCAGTGTATTTATAACTTTCATGTAATGAAGGCAATGTATTTTGATTATGGCAAAGCTTAACATAAACTTCGGCATGACCTTCAATAGTGACATAGACCATAGTCATGAGAGCAGGTGGGTATTGTTATCTAAATTGTTATAAGTCAATTTGTTTACTAATTTGGAACAATCATGTATCAAGGCTTCTGTAAGTTGTCAAAATTTTTTTTCACTACTGTTTTGATAGATCACGTTTATCTTCTCCTCTGCTAGCCCACAAAGCCCTAACTCCTTGCACAGGCTAGAAATAAAGTTGTGGTTGCCTACCACAAAAATGCCCACCACAGAGTCATGCTGAGGGTAAGCCAACATTGAACTGCAATGTGTATAAAGGCTATTGGACATGCTCTGCGTTATATACTATATGGAACAGTACTGCGGGTACAGGGGAATATATTGTGAGTGACTTCTCAGAAACTATTGGACTGGCCAATGCTGCATATACAGCCAATGATTTCCAGTCCTGAAGAAGAAAATAGATAGCTGGTTGGAAAATACTGACTGCAGGAGGAGTTAAGACGCTTGAGGGTCTCCTACCTCCTGAAGGACACTCACCTGTGCAGGGACTTAGGTTTCCCAAGGGAGGAAACAAATTGAATCCAGTGAAAGTAAATTCTAAGGCATTGGGTTTTCATTGATAGTTCCCTTGAGCCCACCAGGGAGAGCACGGGAGTTGTTGTGCCTCCCGGAGGCAGGAAGAATGGAGAATGAAACACCTAATGATGTACACCTCTGCAGGATGTGGCTTCCCCTTGTGCTCTACAAATTCAGACCAGTTAAGCAGTGTCAATCAATATCCTGTTGGAGAACTCACATACCTATTTCTCTGTGAACTCCTTGACATACCTTTGTTAGTGAAAGAAGGACTGAAAGCAGCCTATGTCCTGTTTTTACAGCATTGAAATAATTGTCCCTGATTCTAGCTCATTTTGTCCAGCAATGATGGTCATACTTTTTTGTACCTTCTCTATAATAAGGTCTCTCTTGTGGAAAACCATTTCACTTCACACCACTAACAACACCTCTGAGGGTATTAGCGGTCAGTTCAATTTGATTTCTCCACTGAGTCCCAATAAGAAGATAAAACAAGTCAATAAAGCAAGTAAGGACCAGGTATGGACCAGGTTAGAAATACAGCAATTCCAGGAAAAGAGGAGCAGGATTTGGACATTGTTTAAAGTGAGGGATGGAAAAAAGTCAACTCTTTGATGTGTGTTTTAATACTTTGTGCTTCATTTGAAAGGAAAAGCACTTGACAATGGGACCTAAAAATTCTAGCAGCAGCCTCATCAAGCATCACTTGCTTAACTTGCTTAACACTAATAATGTTCTTCCCTCGAGGAGCTTTGTGGTCACAGACTCCTGAGAACAAAGCACTATCATATTTAGTGTATGATTTACCTGGGGCCCTGCCAGGCGTGCTAGATGAAGAGCTTTATCATGTCCCCTATGCTTTCAACTGACCTGTTGCTTGTTGATATAGGGGACGGTGTTCGGAGCAGTCTGAAGAAAGATAGTGTGGGCTTGTCCTGGTTTCAGCTGGGATAGAGTTAATTGTCTTCCTAGTAGCTGGTACAGTGCTATGTTTTGAGTTCAGTATGAGAAGAATGTTGATAACACTGATGTTTTCAGTTGTTGCTCAGTAGTGTTTAGATTATAGTCAAGGATTTTTCAGCTTCTCATGCCCAGCCAGTGAGAAAGCTGGAGGGGCACAAGAAGTTGGCACAGGACACAGCCAGAGCACCTGACCCAAACTGGCCAACGGTGTATTCCATACCATGGGACGTCCCATCTAGTATAGGAACTGGGAAGTGGGGGCGGGGAATCGCCGCTCGGGGACTAGCTGGGTGTCAGTTGGCAGGTGGTGAGCAATTGCCCTGCGCATCATTTGTACATTCCAATCCTTTTATTACTACTGTTGTCATTTTATTCGTGTTATCATTATCATTACTAGTTTCTTCTTTTCTGTTCTATTAAACCGTTCTTATCTCAACCCACGAGTTTTACTTTTTTTTCCTGATTTTCTCCCCCATCCCACTGGATGGGGGGGAGTGAGTGAGCAGCTGCGTGGTGCTTAGTTGCTGGCTGGGGTTAAACCACGACAGGGCTGCATACAGAAATTCTAAATATAATCCAATCTGTTCAAGCGAGTGAGAGGTATGGTATTGATTAGAGATAGACAGGTCTCTTCACCTTTTCTGAATAAGACAGAATAGGGTAATTAATGCATTGGAAAGATGTCCACTTTCTTCTCACATGATACATTACCCTAACATATCTTTGGCCTGTTCCCAGATTTCCTTTCAGAGCCAGTTTCCCCTCAGGAGAGGAGGACTCCCACACTAATTGTAGTCTCATTTCAAGTGAGTTGTGATGTTAGCAGAAGCTCTGCTTTATTATTCCCCCCTCATATGACAGAAAAATATGCAGAAAAGTGTGGCCTGATCATGAAGTATTCACATGGCAGCAGGTATATCAATTGTCCCAGCTGTTGTACTTTCATTTCTACCATCAGGCTGAATCCTTTAAGACATTTACAGCTAAATTTCCAGAAGTGCAATGTAGAAATTTTGTTTGTATGAAAAGATCTAATTCATACCCAGTGCTTGATGCATATTTCTTATCTTCCTGGAAGGCATAGGGGAAAGCAGGTCAGTATAACAGCATATCCTTGCCAGTCTCTTACTGAGCAAGCATTTCAACCACAGGATGAAAGCTAGGCAAAACAGTGTCTGATGTGATATACTGAGCAGGCTACTATAGCTCTTTAGAAAGCCATGCCAAGTGTAGGGTGAGAGCTCTGAAGTGACTGTGGCAGTGGCAGTGGCTGCTGTAAAGCCTGTGGATTGTGGACTTTGAGAATGACAGATAAACTGGAGGGGTGCACAAGCACCCAGGTTCCTGCTCACGGCAGCCACATGTTCCTCACCTGTTCTTGCAGGTGTTGCATGACTGGAAGTAAATTTGGGATATGACCAATGTTCAGGTTTGTGCCACCTGTTCTGAGACCCCAGACGCAGCCACGTGCCCCAGCAGGTGATGCTGGGCACAGATGCTGAGCCAAGGGCAAGCTGACAAATGCGGAATGGCCACTGCCATATGGAGCCAGTGGTCATCCATGGGATCCATTGTGGCAGACCCCGGCCTGTCCTGGCGAAGTGATTAGCAGGTGCACTTGAGTTTGGATTGCATCATGCTACTGCTTTCATGTGTTTCTGCAGGTCATTGACTTGGTGTTCATATTTCCCCATCCTGAGAAAGCTGATTGCAAACCTTTTCCCATGTATTTCATCCATATTGTGAGGACAGAACTGGTTTTGTTCATAGTTTGTTGTTTGGATTTTTTTATCCCATTAAATGCAAGCTACCAATGTGGAGTCATTTGCTCTTTTTTTAGGGAAAGAACAAGCTTTGAAACTTTTGAATTGTTTTCAGAAAGCTCAGAAAATGTTGCCCTTTCTTTCCACAATTATGTTTTATAAAATCAAGACTGTGAGTTAAAAATAAGATTTCTGTTTACCATTGATACAAATTGGTCTTTCTATACATGTAAAATGTGCTTTGTTGTTTCAACATGGTCATATAGTTCAGCTTTTATATTTAATTAAGGATTTTCTGGCACATATCAGATTATAGAAAACAGAGAGAGAGAAAGCTATTAGGTCAGTGAGTCTAGATTTCCACAGTCTGAATAATTTTAAGAAGCAGTCACTCAGCAGAAAGAGGAAAAACTTCCTGGGACCATTGTTAGATAAACTGTTGAAGGAACAAGGGGAATTACAGAATTTACATTTTACTGAGGTCTTATAGACATGTCTGGGTAATATTCACAAAATCTGATTATTTCAGTAAAAACATCTCACCCAATCAGAGTAGTGATGGCCAGAACTCAGTTGCGTGCCACCTCCTAGAAGCTGTTTGAACCATGGAGCTGCAGTTATGATTCCTTTTCTTTTTTTCTGTTTCCAGAAAATTTGGAATCAGCTCATTGACTGTGCAAAGACAAAAAGCCAACTGAAAAAACAGACAGAAGATCAATAAATAGCAACAACTGACAGAGTGAGCCCATAGAGCTTCTCTTCTGGTATTGTCCAGACTACTCTCCTGAAATCTGTAGGTTTGAATTACCTCTAGCAAAGGAACAAATGTGTCAATGACTAAGATATTTTGTAAAAAGTAGTCACGGTAAATGCTGTCATCAGCTGTAGAAGTATTTATGACCCAAGAGCTCCAAGTCACATGTCCCTCAAATGGAATTGGAGTTTAAATACTCCTCCTTCCAAGCATTATTTTTTGATTGAATTAGATATCTGCTTACTCAGTCATCCTGCTGCTGTGGATTTCATCCCCAAGTGTCTGAATAGGGCTGTATTGCCTAGCAGACCCATATGCCTGCATAAGGCAGCCGGACTTGTGAAGAAAAGTTGGACACTCTCAAGCCAGAATTCCCCAATGGTCCTAAATTCTGGTGAAACAGCAAGGAGAGAGAATAAAGAAATTCAAGAAATGTCCAGCCGTCAGCACTCAAACACAGAAAATGAAACAGCTCCTTACCGGGGTCCCAGGTAACTCTAGCTAACAGACTGGACACAAGATGAAAGGTTGAAAGACCGAACTATCTAGAGGTTTAGGGATTAAAACTGTGATTTGGAGTGGCGTGTCAGGAGCAAGCAGAAGTTGAAGAAGCTCTGTGATTCCCTGGTGTGTCTCCAGGCCAAGGTGTGGCAATCGAACAGACATATTTCTGCATGATCAGAAGTTTGCTTATAGTCTGCCTGTGTAACTCCAAATCCTTGTGGCGAGCAGCTGGACAAGACTTCCACTTGATTTCTGCGTTCAGTGTCAGCTAATGAGTTTATTGAGGAACATCTTTTAAGGCTTCGCTTGGGCTGCAGATAAAAAAAAAAGTATATGGGAAAAAAAACAAAGGCAAGATTCCTTGCCAAAGTAAAACTTCTCTGACAGGTATGTATATAAACACTTTAAAAAGCGTTTGTACCACATGTTAGAGAGAGAGATGAGTGTCTTTTGTGAGGTGCAGTTATAATATAACCAGAGAAATCCACCATCCTCTGGCAGGCCAGAGTAAGTAGAGTTACCAAGGAATCTTAGCCTATGCAACGAGGTGGGTACGCTCTAACATGCAAAGTGGCAAGTGTCTCCCTTGGTTTTTACATCCAGCTTGTATCACTTCCTCGTTCACTGTGAGCTTGAGCAAGTTAGCCCTCCACTAAACCCCTCTCAGCTAGATGCTGTTATTTCAATTTGAAGCACCTGCTTTAGTCCAGGGAAGACCAGGACTGTGTTTATGGTTTATGGTAGAGTCTTAGTCCCCAGTGTCTTGGGTCATGGTTTTTACCACATTCACTTTGTTGCCTGGACTATCTACTTGCAATTGCAAACTTGACTTTTAACATAATTAGTGACAGAGCTCTGCTTTTTAATGTCAAAAGATTTCTTGGCTGCTTTTCCCAACCTCTGCTCCCAGTGTTTGGAGCCTGCACTGAGCCTGAAAGCCCATTACTGACTGTCATCAGCAAAACAAGATATCAAAAAAAATTGCTGATGCATCATTTAATGCAACTGGAAACCACTTAATTAATATACTGTTTTTATGTATTTAGTAATTAAAATTTAATTAATTCCTTTTCCTTATGAGTGTACAGAAGGGGTAACTACTCCTCCGACAAATGCTTTACTTACTGTTTTAAAGGCATTTGGAAATTGTCTTATGAGAACTACAACATTCTCTTCATAATGCTTCCCTTTTTTCCTTCCAGCTAGCTCATGAACTAAGAACTGAATCAGTAGAAATTATGCTCAGAGCTGATGGCTCATCTATTTCCTTTCTTTGGCTGCTTTTACAAGTAGGCAATGAAGGTGCTGACTTTGCAGGCTTCGGAGCCAAGACTTTTTAAGACCAACTAGTGATTTGGAGTTGTTATGTTTTATATGCCTGGCTTGAAATGCTGTAGAGGCAATTGATTTTCAGAGGAATGGTACTCAGCACTTTGTAGAAATCCAAGTCTTTTCTAGCACTTTCAGAATTATTGAGTACTTTTGGAAATCTGGGTCCAGGTCTTTGAGTTCAGTGTCTGACAGTGAAAATCTGGGTGCAGTTTTGCTCCAGTGCTTCAGAGGGTTTGGACTGCCAGAGCCCTTTGGAGGAGAGAGGTTCATTTGAGATGTTTCCTTCCACCTTCTCATGTTTCTTTTGTTTCCTGCTCTGTTTAGGGGCTGGAAGGAATTGACAAAGCTTTCATTTCTCTAGATAAAAATAAAATCTATGATATGTGCTGCTTTGGACCTCTGGAAGTACTTTGAAGTTCAGTTTGAGGCCACAGGTGGTTTGGGTGGAAAACAGAATGACAGAGTATTTTGAATTTTTCAAATTTGTTATTTTGGATAGAATTATAGATAGATTCATGGAAGAGGAGGTGTTCTAATTTCTAGTCAGTGCCTACTTGAAGTCACAAGTCAGAGCACACAAAAGATTGAAAGCAAGGCTACAAAACCAAAGGAGTATATATGTACATGCTCTCTCCTGGGTTATAGCAATTCATCAAGCAGAGCAAGCAGTGAAGAGTGTGCACTTTCTGTCTTGCTTCCCAGGTCATCAGGAAATGCGCTGGTTGACTTGTCTGGCTTTCAGCAAGATAGGGCTACAAATGTTGTTGGCTGCAGTGTGGGAATAGCCAGGGAGGGATAAAGCTGAACATGTTTATGTCCCAACACTTTCTAACCAAATGAAAGCAATGAGGGAAAAACAGTACCTACAAAGAAGGGATGAAATTTTTTTTCCCAAATACATAAAAAACAAAAACATTTCACCAAGCAAACATGTCTCCATTTTTATCAGTAGGGACCATTCTGTAGTTGCTGAGCCGGACTTAGCCTGGACCATGTCAAGTAGAACAGGCTGAGACTGAACAATAAAGTATAAATGGAGTGAGATAAGAAAAAGTCTTGGGTTTGGGGTTTTTTTCTGCAGATTAAGAAGCAATTGACCTTAAACCAGCAGATTAAGCTGTCAACCTAAGATTGACAGCTGTGCTGTGCTATCCGAAGTTAAATAATGGGATCCATAGACTGTTCTGAGTGGGTCAACTCGGCACCTCAAAATAATCTTAATATCAATTTTATAGTTCTCCTAAACATCCTTGTGGTGCTAAATGGGAGTAGAGATGGGGGCATAAATTAAGAGCATTACGTTAATGATCTACCTATAAAATTAGGTAAATGCACAATCATTTTAAGAAGAAATGTAGTAGAGGAAGTGAGTAAGTAGTGTGATGCATTCCTATTCTAAATTTCAAGGGCAAATAATTATTCTGATTTGCTTTTCTTACTGAACTACTTTCCTTTTTAGCTCTAATTATTTCACCTACATGTGCAAATTTGGGCAGAATTTAAAAGTAAAAAATCAGGTGCAAGACATCACATAGCAATTGGTATGCCATTTCACTCCATTTTAAACATTCTTCCAAACAAGAACCACTTCTGAGGGACTTTACTTAATCATACAACCAGGGCCAGGACAAGGAACATCTAAACATCAAGAAGTTTCCTTTAACACTCCATAAGCACTAGTTTTCCTTCCTTCTTTCTGCTCCACTGCCATCATAGCAACCAGCTTCCCGTGGTTAATTTTAAGATTAGGTATTTCCTCCATTTGTGGAAACTAAGTATTTTCATTAGAATATGAATTTTAATAATATTTATCCCACTAAAATGAAATAATCTCCTTAAAAATGCAGCACTGTGAAACTTTAAGTAGATAGAGAAAGGGTAAGTGTTTTCTTAGGAATTCTGCTGCTAATCCCATGCCATACAGACTCAAATCATGAAAGAGAGTAGAATAGGAGAAAAACCAGAGCAAATCCTGAAATAGCGTGTTACTTTTTAACTGTAGTGAGCTTGTGCTAATTTATTATCAAAGAAGCTATTACTTTTGGACAAGAATAAAATTAGTATATGAAACTCATTGATTGTCCTCCAATATGATTATAATTATATAAAGTTATTATTACACATAATATGATGTCCAAGTGCACTTCCAGCATTTTACTTTGGCTTTTTGTTACACACCTGCTATCTTGGTTGTAAGTCCGTAAGACAAAAGAACAAGGGCTTCTTAAAAGTTTTCTTTCCCTGTCTCGAAAAAGAAATCAGTGTGAAAGCCCATAATATTGCTCACTCTGAGGAAATACAAGACTATGAAGGAAACTAACCTTATTGAGTTTTTAATGCCACCCTCCATAAGAACATCTTTGATCAGACACATCTGGTGCCTTTTAAAGAAACAAAGCTGGTTTAAAAAACTAAACAAATCACCAGTCCTTTTTAAATTTTGACTTATAAATCAGTGAAATTAAAATAGATACTCATCAATTTCACTGAAACTTTTAAAAGGAAACTAGACACAAAGGTCTCTGGTACTTTAATACTGAAGCATCTGCCTCACCAGTCAAGTAGCAAAAAGCAAGCCAATAGTTGTATGGCTTGTCTCAGAAAAAAATATTCTGGGTGTACCTTCACATTAAAAAGGTACTTTTGCTCCAAATGCCAAACTGATCAACAGAATTTCAGAAGATAAACGTTTATTTGCCAGCTATTTCTGTACCAATATTAGCAGGCATACTGCACTGCTCAGACAAAGCAAGGGGAAAGACCAATATCATGGATATGACAAGAAGTAAGTGTATACAGTGTCTTGGTTTTGGGAGTGTTAAGCTGTGGTAAATCCTAAGGAAAAATTATTATCTCAACCTCCTTAATTTGCTAATTTAATACTCTCCATCACACCATTACTCAAATGTGCAGTTCATATATGTTATGGTTGAGAATATTACTTGAGAAAGATTTGAAAAAGTGGACTTTAAAGATTATATAATTGAGAGGAGGAAGGAAAGGAAAACAATTTCAGTTAAATAGGCTAAAGCAAAATTTGGATTTAAAATTATTTTTGCCAAATTCACAATCTCAAAAATCGTAGTTATGCTCACCAGAATTTTGGTAGATATATCCTGTGGTAGATATATCTTAAAAAGTCATATGTCAGAGCTTGTTAGTACCTCAGAATGATAACGAATTATTTTTTAATGCTATGAAATTTGTTTGAAGAAAGATAGCAACAATTCTACATATCTCATACACAATTTGAAAAGCCACATGTAAGTAAATAAAACTGGGACAAACAAGGGCATTTTAGGGCCTTCTTCTCTTTCAGAAGCACTCATCCTGTTGATCTGATGAAATCGAGACCAAATAGGCCTGTATGTAACACCAGCAATTTTAAAATGTTGTAAAATAACCATGAATCCAGCATCACTTTGACATATGAGCAACCTATGACTGTCTTTTGTAGACTTAAAAATGTTAGAAAAATAGACTATCAAATAATTCTGCTGGTTTTTTCTCATAAGAGATAAATTAAACCTGTGAAATACCTAATAAGTATTTAATCTGTATGTCATAAATATTATTTAAATATGATGTTAACCTTACAGTGATTGCATAGGCAACATAATAGTTTGGTGCTGTCTAGCAAATCAACTCCACCCAAAATTTCTGTCGAAGTCTTCTCACACCTTCAAGAGAATATATTCAACGGCTGATGTAATTAGAAGCAAACACCAGGCCAAAGACTGGAGCAATATCTATGTTTAAAGTGGTTTTATTTAATACTGTACTAGGACCCAAATTCAATTGTATGCCAAGTGATTGAACAAAGGCTCACACTTGTGTATGTTTTTGAGCTATCCCACAAACACCTGCAAGGAGAATGTTTAAGCTCATATTTTGCTCATAGGTACAAGAATAGATACAAGTGTCCATCAGCCTTACAGTTATCAGGTATCAACATAAATTGAAGCAGTAGACAGGCAGGATGTGAAAGTCTGTGCTACCCTGAGAAGGTCATGGATGTGGCTTAAATGCCCAAGCAGTAAGCACCTGAAGATTGTCAATGTGAATGAATGCAGAGAAAATACATAGGTGTGGCAGCACAACATAAGTCTCTTAGCCTATGTTTCAAGAAATTTATATGTATCCAAGTAGACTTACATCTTCTATTTTGTTCTCAGGTCTGAGATATAATCAATGAACACTATTAAAATTAAACCACCTCATTTGCCAGATGATAGTCACAGAATTGTCAGAGCAAAATATGGAGCTTATATCACTGTCAGAGCTGTTAAAATAACAGAAAATATTATAAAAATCTTGATGTTTTAGGAAATGTTAAAATCTAAATACTGAGTTTATTTTAGAAAATTCTGCTTTAACAGTTCCTATTTGTTTTCAGTCTTTGTCATTTTCTTTTTGTGCTGGACTCCCTGTCTATCTCTTATTTCCTATCAAATAGTGCAGTCTTCCCATTTGCTAAGCTGATGCTCAAGTCCTGTTCACAGTGCATGAAGGGAGATGATACACTTTGAGGTGATCACTTCACAGAAGAGAAGACAGGCAGCAGGTAAATGAACCACAATTTGCATGAAGCAGCATGGTTTCCCTCCTGAATCAGAATTTTGAGGATTGGGGATTTTATTTTCCTTTTTTAAAATTGAAGGAAAAAAATCTGTCTTGTCTTTCTAATTACATTCAAAAATCTGAGAAAATCAGAAACTTCTGAAAATATCCAATTCAGTAGAAAAGCTAATGGCATTGTCAAAAATTTTGCTGTGATCAATATTTAAAATGTTCAGCAGCCCTCAAGTTGGTTAATTCAATTGTAAAACCTCATTTTTTAATAATTTTGGTCACAAAGTTATCAAACTCTGTCATCTAGCCAAGCATTCAAAATGTTACCACGCAAATTTAATGATCAATCACAAGATGGTAACACAAAGTCATCAGAAAGATCATTGAAATTAACATCCATTGAACAAACCAAAGATGTAATAGATTTGTGTGAACCAATCTGGCCAAACAATCTGGTAAACAAACAAAAAAAAAGATATAAACTTCTCAGCTAGTATTTCACAAGAAAAATGCAGCCTGTTTATGTACAAAATATATGCAAGGCTGGAGAAAATGAGGAAGAACAATTAAGCAAACAAATCACCACCTCAGCAGTGCTGGCTGACCTACACTAATTGCTAAACCTGGGCATCCGTTCTGATGAGCGCTGCGTTCGGAAGAGTGATACGTGCAGCAGCTTTGGTCGCTTGTATTTCATCAAGTAAATACTGCAGGTGGTATAATCAGCAGAATTAATTCAGTTAGACTATGTAAGCGGCTGCCAAAAAACTGTGCTTGATGGTTCACTTCTTCGCTAACATTTCCAGCAAGTATGTCACTAGTGCTAAGTGACTTGGGGGCTGCTGCTGCTGCATGAGAAGCCATAAGAATATGCTGAGCTTTGTAAATGTGCCCATTTATACAGTCCATGAAATTCACACTAATTGATCTGTGTGGAAAAGCAGCTCCCTGTTCCATTACCATGTCTTCCAAGTACCTTTTAGGAACTAGCAAAATCAATACATTTCTGTAAATAAAATGCGAGCTATATCTGTGTGGTTATAAATTTGATAAAAAGCTGGCGAATTTAAACTAATAACACTTTAATAAAATATGTATCTGCATATCAGTAATTATTTCCCCGTGGCCACATTTAACTTGAAAGAAAATAATATACCTATGAAAATAAATACTTTATCATTTACTATTATAAGACATTTTTGCCTCTACATTTTACTGTTTCCTAAATGCATTTTAGTGTTGTTACTTTAATTATATTTTAGTCATGCTGAAAATAGACCTATGAACATGCATGAGCAGGTTCATAGGCAGTCACTCAGTGGCTGCAGCTGTGAGCAAAAGTGGCTGGGTTTATGCTATCCCAAGCTGTCCCAGACTACAACGATGCGGATCTGCCTGAGCTCAGCCCTGCACCCCAGGTCCAGCGCTCAGCAAAAGAGCTGTAGCCTTGCAGTCTGTGGCCCACGTCTTCTGCAGGAGAAGCTTAGTCCTTGTAGACTGGATACTTGCCCCGTTTTTCTAAGCCCAAAGTTAGTCATGCTTCAATGAAACACCTTTCCATGTAATACTATCAATAAGCTCCTCTGTGGCGGTCGGGCAGTCTATGGGGAGTCTGTTGGTTGGATCTACCAGTCCCTGGAGCAGAACGTTAGCTATGGCCACCAGTTCATTGCCTCTGGCTATCCCAGCTCTTGTGGCCATGCTGATTCAATGCTGGTTTTGACTCTTCTTTCCTGACTTTGCGAAAGATGTTGCCAGCTCATCTCTAGCGTGTCCAGCCAAGAGATTAATGTCTTGCAACCATGAAGCAACCTATTATAACACAACTGTTCCTTTGCAATCTTTGTTACCCATCATGAAGCTCTGTTGGCTCTCAGAAATGAAAAAAAACTGTCAGGCTCTTTTATTTTAGTCTCTCTTATCTATTTTTTCACTCTGCAAGTCTGCAGTGACTATTCCAGTTTAGCATTCAATTTGCATCCATTTGTAGCTGAAAAAAAAATTATCTCTGTATTTTTCATACATAGTAAGTCTGCCAGGTGCCTTTTGACCATGGCACTAATCAGTTTATGGGAAGTTTCAGCTAAGGCTGGCCTCTCATAGATAAAGTTATACAGTTCTTATATAAATGGATGAAGGCCAAAACCACCTCCTTCTTTGGGCAAGTGGCATTTTGTTTTTGCTCATACCCGCTAATATACAAGCCACTGATCTGCAACATTGGCTCTATTTTGTTAAGACATTGACTCCAAACTGCCCCTTGAACAGTTTATGGCCAGTGTAACTCTGTGCTTTCTGTTACAGTACCTCAGCAGTGATAAAACCCCAAGCTCTCTATTAAGACTTACAATCC
Organism: Haliaeetus leucocephalus; assembly: GCF_000737465.1. Lineage (NCBI taxonomy): Eukaryota > Metazoa > Chordata > Aves > Accipitriformes > Accipitridae > Haliaeetus > Haliaeetus leucocephalus. The sequence goes on from NW_010972664.1 coordinate 516,895, forward strand.
ATGAACACTGAACAGTTTTACACATCGATGCTTTTAAAGTACTATGGTTAGCTATGGCACAGACAAATAACTTGCTGGCTTCATTTCTCTCCTGTGGCATTTAATTTCCAATACACAGTATTTAAACTTGTTTATTCAGTTATGGGTCTGTCAGTTTTAGAACTGGCATCTCAGTATCTCTCACCTTTTCAAAACTACCAGCTGCTATGTTTTTCAGTACTTTTTCCAAAGGGCAAAGCATGTTGTTTCTGTATTCATCATGCCCAATCCATACTATCAAGTTTTTGAATTTTTCAGTGAAATAAATGAACCCAAATGGTAGTCCCTTGGAATGGTGCTTTCCAAAAGTTTTAAAAAACCATAATTCCACTTGTGCTCTGGTTTCATAAGGTAACCAATGAGAGCCATGGCAATAATTTAGGCTGCATAAATGGCATCAGCTAACTCCCCAGTAATTTTTCCCCTGTAAGTATTGTAGAAATTAAGGATAAAATATGTTGTACAGTTATTTGGGTTTGAAGGTTATATGGCCCAATCCCAGCATTAGGAAGTATTCTCTTTTAATGTTATCTTTCTTCGAAGAAAAGAAAAAGTAACAGAAGTTTTATAAAGGCATAAGTTATGAATCTGTGGTAGGACTATAGTTCCTCTGGTATTTGGTCCTTTGAAAATTCACCTACCTCCTGAAGAACATGAACTGCCATTCCAGAAGTGCTTCTTCTTAACAGAAAGAGCAGGCAGGTGCGCATGAAACTGGTGACATCCAGTTTCTCTGGTAATGCTACAAATTTCATGTCTTTCTAAGTCTTTTGCCTCATTGCCTATATTGCAGAGAAACCACAGTACAATGTTTGTTTTATCTTATCACCCTGCTTACAGTGCCATTTCTGGCACCATGGACAGCCTTTATATTTATGCTCAGCGTAAGTCAGTGAATGTTTCACTTGCTTTTATACTAATATTCCTATCATGCCCTTCAGAAACACTTGCCATTGCCCCTGTGAAGAGCCCCTCAGTCGTTGGCTGTGCATCCCACACTGTGTTTGTAAACACTTGCAAAGCAATGAAGCATAGTTCTTGTTTTGGCATCTTTTTTCACATGATGCACGCAGGCTTGGTGTATGCTGTGTATATGGTTTTCTACAGTCCTCTGTGGGGGTTGTTTTCAGCCTTGCTGTCACATGCCTACTTTATGTGTAGTCGTCTCATGTCCTGTTTATTGTGGTCTTCCAAAGCCTTGTGAGGCTCTAAGCAGGTCAGGTGAGCTCAGAATTTCCTCAGCAAGGACATGAGGTTGAAGTTCAGAAATCAGGGCCAGTGCCAGGGGGTGGTGACCTGGTGATGGAGCTCTGTCTAGCAGGTAGATATTGCAGACATGATAATCCTGATGCCTGCTGAATTAGAGCACTAATCACTGCCATTAGCAGCAGTCTGCCTTCCTTTTCTTGCCAAATTCTAATGGCTTCCTAAATGATTATTTCTGAATCTTCCAATAGTTTCTTTGGGGGGAACTTATCTGGTCAAATGAGAACTCTGCAGTAAAGATATCTACAACAGTGTTTGTCATTTAGACTGTGTAATCAATTACAGAAATAGGTACTTCTAGGGAGTACTTCAACTTACCCTAAAGTGGATTTCTAAAATAGATAAATCATGTTCCAAAAGACTATACTTCTCTTCAATGGCTATAGAGGAGTCTGTACAAATTGTTCAGTGAAACAGCAACACCCTAGGTATCTGAAGCCAAATGAGGATTATTACTAGCCTTTAAATCTTCCCAGACCTCTGTGAAGGACTCAGCAAAATCTACTGTTTAGCCTTATATTGGTAATGAGTTCTTCCATGTTTTCACTTCTCTCAAGTCTTGTATGTTTCAATTTTTTGGTATAGAATGGAGAATCCATACGTTTTGTATTATAAGTAGCTTCCCTACCTGCTTTAGCTGGAAACAGTTAAACACATGAGTGTCAGGACCAGATACGTACAGAAATAAAATTATTTTCTGCCTACCTTCAGTTATGTTGACACCTGTGGCTTGAAAGTGCAGCATGGAGCACTGTTTAAATTCTTTCCAGCTGTGCTTCACACTTCAGAGAGTACTTTTGTTGTATCCCTACTATTCCTGGTGTTCAGTGATCAACTGGTGCCTAAGAGATCTGCGGCAAATATGTGGTCCAACTAACTGGGTGTGACAACAGTAAGAGCTATACACTCTCTGGGGAAAAAAAAAAGTCTCCGGCCCCTTTTGCCTACCTGTACTATTGCCAGTCCAGTCCTAAGGCTTTACAGGAGGCATCACCCCTGAGTTTGTAATGATTTCAGTGTAAGTGAACTTGTTGGGGGAGCTGTGAAGGTGCTGAGACCTTTCTCTGCTGAGTGGACTGAAGGATTTCCTGCTCAGAGAGAGGGAACATAAAAAGGGTTGCCCTTTCTTTTTCCTGCTGCACCAGCAACAGAACAGCAATATGCTAACTATCTAGAGCACGAGCAGTCCAACTAACTTCTCACTTTGCTGGAAACATGACAAGAAATGGGGAAGAATGCTCTAGAATACAAAATGAGACAGATGGTCTGTCAAAAAAAATTAAGAGCAGCAAATCTCTCTAAGAGGCAGTTGGGATCTACAAAAAACCTGGAAGAACCAGAGGAACCTAAATTACTGCTGCTGTTCCAACTGTATGCATGCACAGTTGGGTGGGCCTTCAAAACAGAGGGCCAGAGTCTTTGCTGCATTTATTTAGGTAAAGATGCCAGTAGTGAATTTAGCAATCAATCAGCAGTCAATGCCCGCTAGTCCAAATGTAATGTTTGTATTGAATTTTCTGTGGGAGGCAGAGGTAAGATGAGGTTGAGGTTCTCTCTTTCTCTTTTTCATGTCTCTAATTTAACTGTTGGAAGATTCTCAATGTGATGCATTTGTGAATAAGGTAGATGTGATGCTTAGAAGCAGAGAGGTATTAAAGATATTGTATTGTGCAAGCAACTGATTAGGATTCCCATCCGAATACTGTATTTCTCTTTAGCCTGTGTCTAAAAGCTGAGAAGAGGAGCATTTTCCCACTTCTGCAGAACTACCAAGGCCCAGTTTCGGCTCTGAGCATTTTAATTCCAGTAGTTATAAACATGTTAACAGGAGCATCAGAGAAAAAAATGTTGAATTCTGTGACAATGGTATTTGCTTCATTGTAATAAGGTAAATCATGACAGTTGTACTGGATATGAAGCATGACACAAGTGACAAGGCTATCATCAATGCTTGCAAAGAGGCCAACTTCTAAATCGGTGGCAAATGGTTAGAATGAGAGCCTTGTGGCTCAGACCAGAAAAGGTGGCACTGGCTGCTAGGACAGCATGGACAGTATTGGAGGATGGCAGTTGAATAGAAAAGGTTTGGGAATTTAGTTATTGGTGGATGGAGAAGAAACTGGGGAAACTTTGTGGAAGGTCACTGAGCTATCAAGTGTATAATGGGAGCTTTTAGAGGACAGAATCAAGCCATTTTTTTCAAACTCAGGACACAACTGAGAAAGTAGAGCCTGTGCACAAACCATAGATGCCACAGTAACCTGCTGTAATGATGAATGAGGCACTCAGCGGAAGTCAGCATCTCCAGGCTTTTGATCTGCCTAGGCAAGCTGCAGAGGACTGCTTTCTTAGTATCTTAACAATTCCCCATTTGGATACAGTGGCATGTACTACTACTTCTGTGCATGGTATCTGGCGCTGGGGCCTTCCTTTTTTTGCTTTCTGTAGAAATCTAACCAATCTCACAAAGACAGCTTGTTTCTAGAGGAATGCAAGCAGGTGGGAAGTGCCTGCAATTCCTTTTGAACTTCACCAGTTAAAAAGAAATTACTGTTTCAAATTACAATACTTTGTCACACTAATCATTCCTCAAAAATACAGCTCCATATCTGGAATAACTGCTTACCTCAACTGAGAAACCTTCAACTGGAAAGGAAGAATTGGGGATGCTAAAGATAAAACTCATAGCAGCAAGGGCCGGAAAAACAATACACAGGAAGCTCAAAAGATGGAAAGAAGTGAAACAAATTGTGGAGATGCAGTGACACTCGTGCTGCTCTAGTTAAATTTGCTGACTGACCACCAAATCGATTCACAGTGAATTTGTACTTCCAGCTCATTAATGAGGCAAAGCACCAGATTCTCACCACCTGAAACCTTGTATGGAAAACTGCTCCTTAGAAAGTGCCTTGTCTTTCTGGGGATTTTAATATTCACACATATTCCTGGCATCAGCACGCTTGCCAAAGAAACTGCTTTTTCTTGGACAAGTATCGCTTTATAGTCTTCAATACAAATACTGGGGTCAGGTCATTCTGTGCCTGTTCTTTATTCTTTACTCTGCCGTACCATGCGCTGATGGAGCCAGAAGCAATAACTCTTTGAAATTATTAAGCAGCATTTTCTCTGGAAATGCTGACTTAGATTTACATAGATAGGGCAGGTAACTAACAAAAGATGCCACAGAGTGGAGTGAGCAGAGGGGCTCTGTGAAACAGGAATGGATAAAGTTAGAAGACTGATACAAAATACTGTTTTTTCTCTTCCCCTGTCCTTTAAGAATGGCAGGGAAACAAATCCACACAAGAAGAAAAAGGAATCAAGTACTCTCTCATCCGTCAAGTGCTGGCCCTGGGAGACAGGGAGGCAGGGCTGGAGTTCCTGCCCATTACCCATGTTGTGATTAGCTCTGCCACTGTGCTGGACCTTTGACAGGCTTTCCAGGTAAGTGAAAGTCAAATCAGAATTGGCTTTATGAGACAAGGTCCTATATATGTGATCTGACACTAGGACCACGTATCTACTCTATTATTGTCCATGTAAAAGAGAAACCAAAGTTGACCAGCACTAGACAAGGAGACAAATGTCTGCACAGCTTCATTCTCATTTGCCTCCCCCTACAAAACTTGTTCTAGAGGGTGTTTCATCTTGCCATGTAAACATTGATGTCTTCATATCTCCTTAGATTAAATTTTGATTTAGAATAGATTTACTGGAATCAAACTACCTAAAACTTTGACCTGATTTCTCTTACAAGTTTTTGACCTTTCCAGTTTGATTATAAGAAGACTAAATGTGTGTTTCTAAATGTGAAGTTTCTAAAGCACTAGAGCAGACTGAAACACCTCTTGAGACAGAAAGTAGCCATCTGAAAATGCTGATCCATGTTTCTGGCCAAGAAGGAACAGTATACAAACTCTGTACTTTTCTAATCCTGCAAGCTTCCCAGCATCAGTTCACTCCAGCACCAGTTCACAGCACAGGGCTGATTTGATTTTCACTGATTGCCAGCAGCCTCAACAGGCCAGCTGCTCTAGTAGCTGGAGACCAGCCAGGAGTAAAGTGGCCCTGGCCACCGTCCCCTGTGCTGATGGCAGGGGAAGGAGGCATACAAACTACTGCAGCAACTGCTTGAAGATTTCTGAAATGGGAAGACACCCAGCAGCTGCCAGCTACTTTAGTTTTTAGGTCAGCTTTGATCCAGCAAACTGGTGCAAAACTGTGGTCCTGGTTTGGTGGATCTAGCTCCATGCATGTATGCATCCTTACACTTTTTTTCTCTTATCTTGTTATATTGCAAGCAAAAAGTGGTTGGCTGTACAAAAAAAAAAAAAAAAGTATGTTTGCTTATTTTCGAAAATCAAATTAGCTACATTAATCAATTTAATTTAAAATTTGTATATTGCGGAACTGTAGATGGTCAATATATGAGACAAGAAGAAAAAAAAAAGTTCTTTTAGATCCTTACTTGAAGCAAGATTTATACAGATTTTAACACCTCAGAGAATCTGTAGCAAGATTAGAGAAGGCAGGACCTTGTAAAGAGCGTACATTCAGTGGTGATAATCTGGAAGAGCACAGAACTAGCTGCAGCACTTGTCAAAGCACAGCAGAGCCCGGTTACAGAAGCCCCTCCAGCTCGCAGCTATGTGAGTCAGGAAATCAGTATGGTGCAGGACAGCATCCCAATGGCTTGCTGGCTCTCAGAGAGGCAGCATAGTGTGTCTGAAACCACAGTACAGGCTCAACACAGGCCAATGCTATTCAAAGTTTATTTATCATAGGTCTAGCAAATAATGTAGAATCCACAGCTATACTTTCTACATTATACTTACCTGCAGATCTGTCTTTTCTTATGCCAGGGAATAAAGCCAGTAGAAGGGTACTTGTAGTACTTCCTCAACAATATATGAGATTATTTTAAAGGTCAAAGTGTTTTTCATTTTGAATGCCACACTTTGAGGCAAAAAAAAGTCTTTTTTCTAGTACTATAGACACACATAGTCAATTATTTTTTACTCTGAACTGCCAGTTATTAGTAAAAGTGGCATTTTCAAATTAAAAGATGTTACAAAGTAGGCGTAGGTCAGTACAACAATTAACAGCAATCTTACACCAAAGCAAAACTTAAACAGGCAGTTTTGTAGTTAAAGGAGATGAAAACTTTTCGAAACTTCTTTGTCCGAATTTCACGTTTTTGCAATAAACTTTCCACAGGCCTACAATAAATGGAAAGAAAGACACCAGAATAATGCCACAGCCCAACATCTAAGGCATTAATCTGAGATGTGGGAGATTTAAGCAGTCTGCAGGTAATACCTCTGAACCTTATTAATAACCCCAACCTCACTGCTTCTGCAGCTAGGCAGTCCACCAGTAGTACTCCAAACAAAAGCAACAGTGGAGGTAGATGTGGATAATTCATTCTCTAGAGTTGTTTGTTTCTTGCATTTATTTTGTGCATGTTGACAGAATCAGCTGCCATCCATCCTAAGGAAAAATTCTGTTAGGTTTCAGTCTGGATATTTTCTTTGTTTGTTTTCCTTTAAAAAAAATAGCTTTTTTTCCTTTTTTTTTGCAAAATTGTATATTAAGCATGCTGCTAGAGCTACAGCAAAAAGGCAAGAATGCAAGTGAAAACATAGGTTTTAAAATGCTTGTTTTGTAGGTCTAGCTCTAGTGTAGCTATCCATTTTTTATTTCAAATTCTCATTTTTAGTAGATATAAAATAGTCAACAGTACAGAACTTACACGATATCAACAGTGCTCTGATGTATTCAGTTAGCTACCTTCTAACAATACACACACCTCTAGGTAAAATCCCCTGGAATAAAATTTTACCTGTAATGGTTATAGGCAAAGGGATTTGCTTTTACCTGAATTTGGTTTTGTGATAGTTATTTGAATTAACTGAAAAAACCCACCCCTTTATAAATAATGGAATTATTTTTTTGTCAATGAATAGGCTGAATAGGATATTTTCCTCTTTTTCAGGCAGATTATTTTACATAAATATTTTCTAAAGTAATCTACTTCACCAAAAATTTTAGAAACTCTTTTGTTCAATATGCAGACTTCGATAAATACTATAAACATTCTAAAAAGTTATTCAAAAGAAGGTAACAGCATGCCAGATTTTGCACATTTTTAAAATTTAAAAGTTAAAAGATGTGCTTTATTAGCCAGTAGTGGTACTGATTAATGCTGATTCAGGAGTTGGCCCTTTACAGATATTTTCCAAGGTTCAAAGATGTTGTTAACAAATTCTTAAATGGAAAAATATCACAATATAAAAGGGTGGCTTCTCTCCCTCACCTATGTACATACACAAACAAAGCAACTATAGAAAATGGGCTTTCTAATTACATAATCACATTTGGTTGTAAAATCTAAGGCTTTGTCCACCTAGACAGATGAAATCCTGAACACCTCTAGGATCCTAACATTTCTAAATATCTTTGTTGTCAGAGGAAACCTATACTTTCAAGTAACCCTCCACATCAGCCTATGTGCACTTCAAAGGCTTCTGTCTACCTTTTGAAGTACACTATCCATATCCAGTGCTAAACCTTTTCTAAGTGGAGACTGGCAGCTGCAAAAATAGACTGTAAATCTGGTTTCAGCCAGACTGTAAGCAGATTTAAAGGCATATTTTAAAAAGTCCTGAGAGCCTGTCTTGAGTACCGTGCCAAGAATTTCTACCTTGACATTTTCACTCAGTAACTGCTTTCCCTAGTGGCCCATCAGAAACCTCTCTGCTCCTCATCACCTTCCCCTTAATGTTTCTTAAGAAAAAACAGTGCTGGATATGAAGTCCCTGATGTATACTGCCTCCAGTGAAAGGCTGGAGCAAATGGTCAAGGCTTTATCTGTAGATAAAAATACAAGTATTCTTTCCACATGCTGCCATATTGATAGTAATAGGAACAAGATAAACACACTGTGCTTTAGTCTTTAATTCTGTTATAGAAAGCAACTGCTGTGAACTGCATTCTTCCATTCTTACCCAAAATGACCAGAAATTTTCTCCGTTATTCCTTTGCTCCACACTTGAGTCTTCAGTCCATAACATCTTGAATGTACAAAACAACATCAAAAAGTGGTGAACCTAGCTAAAAGTAGCCTCTTTCTGTATCATTAGGTATCAAAATGCTTTACAAAGACAGCAGTCATAGTTACCCTATGACATAGATGTAAAAATAAGGATACATCATAGAGACATGCAATGTCTTTAAGGTTAAAGTTCTCTCTTTAAGCTCATCAAACACACCAGCATGAGAGCAAGGAATAGGACCTTGAAGCTCAGGTACAATGAATCCACAGTATTTTTTAGTCCATAGCATGTAGTATTCACAACGAACACTGTTATTTGTTACAGCTGGAGGTTTCCCATTTGAATGTCTCAATTCCCAGTCTTCTGAACCCAAACATAGTACAGTGACTGTCAGCCTTTTCTATAACACGAGTCTTTGTTATGGAAGAAACCATTCTGAGAGACAGTTTTCCTGTGTAGAAGGAGATGGGATTTTTGCAAAGCACCTAACGATGACCATCAACAGGAAAAACACATGAATTTTGTCTCATTTAAGACTGAAAGAAGATAAGGACTTCTGGATCCCTCCTACCAGGAATTGGGTTTAATGCTGTATTTAAGATTCTGTTATGGTTCTCCATTCAACTGTGGTTTGACAAAGTTAGATCCAGCATATTCCTAAAAATGTATGATTATTTTGAGCTAGATCACCTTAATAGGCCTTTGAAGGAATGTCAGGTAACTGTAATATATGGGGCCTGCCTATGTTGAGTTTTGTCAAAATTTAAAATAGATAAGGGTCAGTGCTGGCAGGAAACTTGCCTTCTTCCTGGAAGAGTGCTTAATATGTTTTTTTTTTCTTTTATGTAGCAAAAGAGAAAAGAAAGTGAGCATGAGAAGAACAGTTAAGACACTCTCGGTAAACCTGGAGTACTTTGAAAATACCCTAGGTGGTTGATGGGATGTTGAAGAGTTGTTGGTTTTTTGTAAGATGAGCATAAGAAATTATTACTTTTGATACCCCTGCCAGTGGCTTGAAGCCCTTGTTCCTTGTTCTTGCCTGATCAGTGTTTCAGAGGAACTGTTCAGGTTCTTTCCTTTGCCCTTACTGATTCTCTTTTCAGGAACAAAGATTCAGTAGTGCTCTACAGCAGTGCAGGCTTTATCCCAAATTAAAACACTTGCAAAGTACGTGTATTACGTTCACAGGAGCTCTGTTTTACTTTTAAGATTTACTGTGAGATTTTAACATAAATATGGAGAAAACAAGTCTATCTTTTTTCTTGTCTATCTTTTCTGTTTACTATTACAGCATCCATATAGTGTTTGCTGCTGTAGTGTTTTCATAGGAAAAAATATCCTGTCTTAATATTTAGACAGTACAGAATAACTTAATAGTATTAATATTTGCATATTGTCAGTAGTGTCATGATGCCAAAGAACTGTTACTGAAAATTATTTATTGATGAAGAAATTAATTACAGTAAGAATTCACTGGAGGAACAGTAACATCTGGCTTCATTCTTTATGATTTCCATTCTGATAAGGTTGTAAAATCTAATAAAGTTAGTCAGTAATAAAAAACAAACATTGTAATGCATTCTGAGAGGTGGAACTGCTATATTATAACTGCCTTGCCTAAGGCTGCTTTCCAGTGTATTTATTGTAGTAAAATGTAACAGTTAACAGTCATGGGGAGGTGGTGTTGCTTTTTCCTTTAAAAAAAGATTATAGGACACCCACTCACACTGTGGCTGCTAAGCCATACAGCTTCTACCAGAAAGGGATCAAGCCATTTCAAAATCTCTTAGCACTTTTTCTCCCCTGCTGCCACCCAGGGCTTGCTTCATCTCCTCGGTGCACTGCCAGAGAAATGTCTCATCTCCATCCTTCTCTTGGTTCTGTCGTTGTCCTTGTTTTTTCCACGCTTTCCCTTTACTCTCTAACCTATATATGGTAAGGAGCCCTGTCCTCTAAAGCCCTCTTTTGGCTAGATTAAGTACAGTGAGATTTTTAGGGTATTAGATGTGGGAACACAGCTGTCAGCCAGGCCTTCCTCCCTTCAGGACTGGGGATTTTCAAGCCCATACCTGAAAAAGTGTATGCATATACATATGTATGCACATAGATATTCATCATCTCCTGTATAATTCAGGTGATTTCCTTTCTCTCAGCTTGGCATTATCTCTGGAAGGCCAGTGCTGAGCTCAGCAGGCAGGGAGGGGAGAGTGGGAGCAGGACGCTATGGAAAATAACATCAACCATGCTTGGAGAACGGGCTGTAATTAGGATTTTACCAAACTCAAGTGAGTTGTGTCTAGCCCAGCCTCAGTGCCCTTGTGCTGTAGAATGGGTAAATTTATGATGTGTTGGGATGTGAGCCCATAAGCCCACATGGCTTTGCAATGATGGTTTACTAGGTCAGCTCCAGAAGTGATATGACACCACAGCTCTACATCTACTCCAACAAACCAGGGTGTTTCCTTTCTCTTCAATGAGCTTCAGTCAGGGCTGCAAACGCGACTAACCTTAAGCACATTTTGAAGCCTAGCTCTCCTTTTAGCATGCAATTTATACGCAGATTCTTATTAAAAAATGATGCATTAAAGTTAAGGAAGCACTAAACTCTTCTGTTGAATAACAAGCCTAAATTAGTTTCCTGAGTTAGGGAAAGGAGGTTAAGAATGAAGTACAGCCTTGGACAGAAAGTACGTGCCTATAACTTAAGCAGTGATTCACCAGAGAGACAGGGAGCGTAGTCTGACAATTTCCAGCATCTAAGATGTGTTAGTGGTACAGCCTGTAATGAAGAGACTCTTTGGGGAGAGGCTTCAAGATCGATGATCTGTATATTCTGAGAAGAACGCCTCATAGAAACTTTGCAGAGATTTTAAGTATCCTTTTCCAGGCTATGTGCTGCAGTGGGGTCTGCGAGCCTGCTAGAAAGCTTTGCTTATTCAGCATTTGGAGGTGTCAGCTTCAAAAATGATGTTTTAGCCCAGGGGCTTAGCAATTAGACGCTGTTCCATTAAGATACTCTATTTAAGAGCTCTCCGCACCCATTCCTTGCCCCTTTCCCAGTCCAGTAGCAAGGAAAGTAACAGGGCTTTCTGTAAGTAGTGTGCATTTCACCTTACTAGTATATCAAATGAAATGAGCCCAATTCCCAGCTCCATGGAGTTAATTGAATGTTATATTTGCAGGATTCCTTTACATTGCAATTGATTTTAAGACTTCCCTCTCTTCTTTCTTAAAGTCTTTAATTATTCCTGGCTTTCTTGTACATTTTATAGTTAAGGCTTTATTATTATTGTTATTACTGTTCAGAAGATTTCCAATCCTGGCAGGTTTCTTTGCATTGCACAGAAAAACATGAACTGTACCATTTCCACAAGACGTGCTCTATCATAATTCGTTAACTTTAGCTACCCTGTAAATAAGGGTAAATTTCTTATATGCATTTCATGTCAGGGAAACATCGCACACAATTAGACTTTTTTTGCAACAGGCACTACAGCTGGATGAAAAATCTGGAGGAATATTTCTGAATTAAAAAGACCAATCTGGTGACAATTTTTTTTCTGAAGTCTGGGTCCATTTGTCAAACTGTTCATAGGAGGGGAAGAGGAACCTCTGAAAAGTTATTCATTTCAGCATTTTCTAAAGAAGTATTGAGGCTTATTATATTCTAAATATTTTTTCATGCTGAATTTTCCCATGCTATTTTTATTTTAGAAATAGAAAAAATATTCAATAAAACCATTTTTTTTTTATTATAGATAAACCAGAATTTTTTTCAGGATTTTTAGTTTCATCAGACAACCAAAGAATTCATTTTTATCCAACTCCTTCATGCAGGAATGTTTTTAGGCAATGCCATTTTAGAAACTTTTAACATATCCCATTGTTAATATGTGCCAGAAAATTTTCATTGAGTGGTTCTTAATCAAGCATAATTGACATGGCAAGTGGTACTATTGAGCCATCTCAGAAGGAATATGGAAACACTGAACAAGGACTTAATGATCAGCTACACGAGGTCTAGGAGTATAGCTTTATGAAGATATATTTTTATAAGTTATTTCACCCCAGTTCAGTAATTCAATTGTGAAGTTCCACAAAAAAAAAAGCAAACAAACAAACAAACAAACAAAAAAAACAACCTGCAGAGCTGGTATAGCTAGGAGGAACAAGCAGATGGTGAGGTTGTACTGTTTATGAATAGCACTGTGTTGTGGTCTAACCCCAGACGGCAACTAAGCACCACACAGCCACTCACTCACTCCCCACACACACTCAGTTGGATGAGGGAGAAAATTGAAAAAAAGTAAAAGTCATGTGTTGAGATAAAGAGTTTAATAGGACAGAAAAGGAAGAAAATAATAATAATCATAATAATAATAAAATTACAATACTACTAATAAAAAATGAGAATATACAAAACAAGTGATGTACAATGCAATTGCTCACCACTCATCGACTGATGCTCAGTTAGTTCCAGAGCAGCAATCTGCACCCCCTGGCCAACTGCCCCCCTGGGCATGACATCACATGGTATGGAATACCGCTTTGGCCAGTTTGGGTCAGCTGCCCTGGCTGTGTCCTGTGACAACTTCTTGTGCCCCTCCAGCCTTCTTGTTGGCTGGGCAGGACAAGCTGAAAAATCCTTGACTTGGTATAAACACTACTTAGCAACAACCGAAAGCATCAGTGTGTTATCAACATTATTCTCATAGTAAATCCAAAACATAACACTATACCAGCTACCAGAAAGAAAATTAACTCTATCCCAGCCAAAACCAGGATACACTGCCACTAAAAGATAAAGTCATGACCATGTGTCCTGTTTCAGACATGGCCTGAAATGATGGTGCCCCAAATCTGCTTATCATCAAGGATGTCTCAAAATCCTTCCTTGAATCTCTTTGGAAAAACAGGTTGGAAATGCTAAATTTGCAGCAAAAGCAGAACATTTACCAAGCAAATAAATGCCATATCCTGAAAGGCTACACCACAAAGATTTTATTTTAATGCCTATATTTTATTTAGTACCTAGAGGCAATGTACCGAATGTGGGTATAGATTGTCTGTGGTGACTGTCAGCATAACAATATGTCTCTGCCTGGAGACACTGGTGTTTTCTAAAGCCCTCCAATCAGAAAGACTATTCAACCTGCTTTGGCTAGACCATCATCTTTTTGCACTCCCTCCTCTTTAGGAGAAACAAGCACCTGTAACCCAGGTACTGTCTAGAGCAGGAACAAAACACTTACCACTCTGTCGAGCCCTCAGTGGGTCACAGGGAGGCACACACAAAAGCACTTTAATCACGTTTGCATTTTATGTCATAAAAACAGTTGTAGGGATGAATAGATTGCACTATAACTAATCCTAAAAGTTGGGGTTTTTTTTAAAAGTAGGGCAAGCCCTGCAAAAATAATCATATTAGAACTGAAGTGATGAGATATTTTTATTTAAGGAGGATCATTTTGACATTCTGAGCTTTTACTCTGCATTTCTTTCATTCTTTCAACTTTTTGCTTATAGCCAAGATGGTTAAAATCTTTTTTTTTTTTCCCCCTTCTGCTGTTCTTTTATGCAGTCATTTGACTCCAGAACCTGGGCTTTAAGAAAAATGTTATGTATCTCAGGGCTCATAATGTTAATTGAGAGAATGGGTTTTTTAATTAAGGTTTTGTAGAAAGAAAATTTTTTTTGAAGGCTACAAAAAATAGCACATATTTTTATGTGTATATGTGCATATGTACATACATATATGAATGAGTAATGCTTGCCTATGTCCATTGGGGATTGTGAGTATGCTTGTTTTCTTGAAGTACCCCAAATTCTCTCATTCATAGCCTAAAGACTATATTTAAGACTTTTATCTCTGGAATGCAAAGTTTTTTCAGTCAGATTCATAATTTTGCAGAATTTTATTTTGTCAAATAACTCAATACTGTGGGCATCCACAACAGGTTTCTTGCACATTTTCCCAGTTTGCTTTAGAAGTCTGAAATATAGGTTGAGTAGACATTGTTCTATTATATCAGTTTCTAGACTCTGTAATCTTTTAATAACCTCTTCAGCTGTTATCTATTCTGTTCCTAATTCCTCATTTTACTGCCTTGGTAATCTGATTCCTAGTGCAGGCAAATCTCCACCTTCCTCACTTTTTAAAGTCAATGCAACAATGACTTATTTTTCCTTATCTTTTGTGCATAATTCATCATTTCCTCTTAGCTGGATTTTTTTATGCAAGTTTCTTCTGTGCACATTTAGAAAAAACATTACAGCAGAAGTAGCTCAAGCTGTTGCTAGCTTGCAACCCTACCAAAATGTACTACCAGATCTCAAATACAGAGCAGGGAAAATTTAGGCTCACCTATGACCTCTCAAAATGCAATAAGACGTAGTGATTTAGTGGCAAGCACTGATTCTTCTGAGTCAGTTCCGGTTCCTCTATCTAGGGGCCACTGAGCTGAAAATATACCTTTTGACTGAATATCAGCCTAAAGTACTAATTACTCTGTTCATTAAAGATCCCATTGCATCAGAATAAATTTGTTCGGAATTTGCTTCCTGGTTGTAATCCCATTCCCTTTTCCTAATACTGTGTACTGTATTAGGAAAATACTGTAATACAGTTCTTTTTCCTAAAAATTCTTCTAGTTCTAACTACACACAAATCAGCCATATTCCAGTGGTGCTCTCTGGCCTAACACAGCTGTCGTCCTCCACCCCTCAACTGGCTTTTTTAGGGTTGCATTAAACGACCCTCACAGATTTTTACAAGTAGCAACTCCTTGCACCCCTCCAGAAGTCAACTGCAACTACAGTCACTGCCAGTGACAGTGAAAAGAAAACCAAGCCCAAGAGAAATCTTCCTGGGGCTAAAGTTATTGGCCCCTGGGGCTCAACCCAGTCGCCAGCAAATCCAATGGGAATTGATCCACTGATAAGAGGTAATATATCAAATCTATAGAGCTATGTGAGCTCTACAGAGCTCAAATCCGTGGAGCATCAACAGTGTCCATGCTTCTTGGCTTGATGTAGAGAGAGCAGGGGCCAGAAATCACCTGACAGTCATCTGCTTCAGAAAAGAAAAGCTGAAATTCCCCAGAAAGCTGTGATATCTTGGTCCTATTGCAATTCCTTGAGTGCAGTTTTGTCTAATGTTTGATGGTATTGTGTTGATCAATGCTAGAGATGTGTACAGTACAGACAAAAAGAGTTTTGCAACCTAGTAAACAAGTAATTTCTGTATTTTGGAAATAACTGACGAAGGTCAGAAAAACATCTGGAAATTCTCTGGCTATGACACTTCTCCACGTGCATGACTTGTAACATTTTCACAGAGTGAGATCAGCTGTGATTTAAGAAAAAAAAAATCCTGACCAGGTTTTGAGGGATTTTTTACACTACCATGAAACCTTCTGAATATTTCTAATTAACCTTGGTCTTGTTTTACCTATCACAGCTTGTTGTCATAGCTTTCTTTAACAACAAAAGCCCAAAAACCAAAAATCAAACCCAAAAGTCTTCATTTAAAGATTTTGTGTTTAGTGGTTGGTATAGACTTCTTAGAGCTTCACTAGTTTCTTCACAGATTGAATACCACTTGCTTCCTGGAATGAAATTTACAGCAGTTTTCTTGAATACATCTCCCTCAGATTAACTGAAGCCACAGAATCTGACAAATATGAAATAACAGCGTGTCTTTATAAGCTACTTACTTGCCTCTATTTAAAAATGCTACCACTGCACTCCAGTTAAAAATTAGATTCCTTTCAAACAATTTACGAATGCCCAACTCGATTTTCAAGCCAAAGAACTCGAAGTGTTATTACCTCCTGCATCCAATCAAATTCATCTACAAATATTGCTTAGTTCTCTTCTACATTAGGTGAGTATCTGTGATAAATGCCTTTTAGCTCTGCTGAAATTCTGGTATTCATCTCTCTCCCTCTAACAAGCTGTATTTATTTTAACAGAGGCACATCTTTTCATAATATGAAATCTGAGGCTGAGATCTGTTGCAATTCATTGTATGGGCCCTATTATTCTTCACAAAATCACAGTTCCATTTGTGTATCTTTTTAGCATGTCCCAGGTTTTGTTCTCACTATTTTCATCTGAAATTACTGGACAGTGTGGTAGATACTCACAACTGTGAGATGCTTGGAGCAAAAAGCTTCTCTCAACCATGAACTAAACTACTTTGTGCCTTAGTCTGGATTCTGGGAAAGCAATTTCACATGAAAATCTTTTGCATCGTAACAGGCTACCGCTGTTTGCTGTCCTCAAAAGGGCTGGACTTTCAGCATCATTAAATGTTCCACATAGGATGTGAACAAATTGAGATCTTGCCACCAGCCTTCTCCCAATTAGTTGACATGCAGAATGAATGGGTGTTAAAAGGAGATAGCAATGACTACTGTGACAGTCAAGCTGCCCTCATCCATGATCCAACACCTAGCAGAGTCTGCACCAGCAAAGCGTTTCACTGGTGTGGCAGTAGGATGTAAGGGGGTGATTAGAGGCGACCTGTTGTTGCTGATATGTAAGCTTACAGGAAGACATGGTTGGTTGTCCACATAATCTTCCCTTATTGAATGTCTCAGGGTAATGAGGGTTGAGGGGCTTAAAGGAAGAAGGAGAAATAAATTATCTCTGCCAAGGTTTAAAAACAGCTGGAGAGTCAAGGATGCAAGTGAGAGAAAACAATTAAGTTCACTCATTTTCCATATGTTTTACTGCAGCCTTAAATTCCTTGGTCAGAACCTTTTTCCATAGGGAGTTTTCCCTTTAAATTGTGCAGGATGGATCTCCTCTGAGTAAAGAAGTGATAAGCAGTTATGTCTACAAAATGCTGGACTTTCTTGCTGCATCTGTTGAAAGGTATATAATAAACAGGACACACTTCAGGATGGGAAAGGATGGTATCTGTCATAAGTGTTTCTGCATGATGTTAGGTACATTACTTAAAGGAGCATTTTTACAAGCATTCACTAGTTGCGTCCTTCTTATTTTCCGGTTGATTGGCTTGCAATTTGGATATTAGCTTTGCAGAACTGCTGAGCACTCACTGTTGCAACTGGAGTTGGTGGGATACGTACTTTAAATATCGATGTACAGTGAAATCAGTGGGATACATACCTTAAATATTAATGTACAATGCCATGCTGACAGCAGTGTATAGCTGCATTTCTAACCCTGGACCAATTAACCTTCTGAGAAGTCCTACCTCATGATGCTGTATGGACATATACACAAAGGACTTAATAATGCTAAATTCCTTGAAAAATCAGGTTATGTGTCTCATACTGGGCACTAAAATTAATAGATAATCAATTTCCTTCTCAGCCTCAATTGTCTTATCTGAAAAAAAAATGAGACTAATAGGAGCCCCTTATCTCACATGGGTAGAATAAAAGTTTATTAACGGCAGTGAAACACTCCAATACTCACCAGAGTCGAAAAAAAAAAAAGAGAAGAAAAAAATGATGACATTCAGAACTGAAGTTAAAATTAATGATGAGAAAGATCATTTTATTTTGAGCATTCCTGCTTGCATTTAGGATCACACTTTGACCAGAGAGTAGATTGATGCAGGGATCCTGTGGAAAACAAGGTGTATAATGAGTAAAAGGAGACAATAGCATTTGCAGATAGAAGCTGTGAGACTGGATGTTGAAATGGCTCTGTTAACCTGTTCCTAACTTGAAGCCTTTTGCTCTTTTAAGGCTTTTTCAGGTGCAGATCCAATTCTGGGGAAGAGAAGCATGGAGCAGATTCTGGACTGTTCCCCCTCCATAGGTGCCATCAGCACGTACCCCACTGGTACCATGTGAATGCAGGGTGCTTCTCCCCCTCCTCCCTGAAGGCACACCTCTCTCTGCTCTGCATGTACAATTATGAAAAGTAAATAGTTTCAGTTTTCCATACCAGAGGCATATGAGAAGCACAAGTGAAAGCAACCCTTTCCTCATAAGCACTTCCTCTGTAATTTTTTTTTGGTCCTTTCTAAAAAAGTGTCCTTTTCTAGGGATTTTTTTCTTGGTATGCCATTTCTGGCATAGGCAGTTCTAGACAGAAGGTAGCTGTTTTATAACTGGCAGCTTAAGTAACTTTTCCACCAATGTTACTGTGCCTTCTGGTAGGTGTATTTTCCACAAATGATACTTCTCTCCTCATAGGAGAGTTGGCACATCTTTACAGTAGTGCTTGATTTTTTTGTGAATTCTGCCAACCCAAATTTCACAGTACATAGGAGCAATAAACTCTGCCTTGTAATAGATGGCTGGAATTTGAACAGATGTTTCGATTTTAACCTCTACCTTCATCAGCATTAAGAAGTAACTGCTTGCCAATATAAACCACACAGTTGCCACAGCTGTTTTCCTACTCAAATGCGGACTAAAGATGAGTTTCTGAGACAGCATTAAAAGGACAAATGATAGCCTGTTACAGAAGCTACTTCATTCTGCAGCAGCAATGTTCCCTTTTGAGTGTGTAGTCCCTAAAGCTGGAGCAAAAATTAAGTCACTGTGAGATATATGTATAAGGTAGTTCTCATATACTGCTATTTGCTTTTATGATCTATTTAGTTTTGCCATAGTCAGCTTCATTGACTTGCATTTGGCCACTGTTGCATCCTACTGATGTTGTATTCAGCTGAACAGAGATGGAAGTTGAGGAGCATTAAGTGCACCTCTTCACCCCAGCTGTGTTATTCCTACCTTCTGTCACCCTCTTGGATCAGCATTTCTGGTAGGAGGCAATGCCTTGTATAGGTGCAAAGAAGCACCAAATTATTATAACTGACACAGTTATAAATATATGTTTTATGTGCTCAGCACCTCTAAAACTTGATCCTTCCTTTATCTGTAGCCTATATTGGGTTTTGTTCCCTTCCTCTGCCCTAATACACAGTCATGCACGCACACACACACACACGTGCGCAGTCACGATTCCCAGCATCAAATCCTCATTCTGCTCTGCAGAGTGAACTCCTCCTGTGCATGTTCTCCTTGCTGGTTTTGCTCTAGACTGTAGGTTTCCCACACATTCACAGTCTCCTCTGCCTACAGTAACTTTTCACCCCCATGTCACAATCCTGTGTTGTTCTTAGTGCCAGCTTCTGTGTGACTTGGGGTGGTATTTGGTGCTCTTTTGACCTTTCCCAGGTAGCCTTGGCTGGTTTACTGCCGAGAGGTCCACCTGGGTTGCTACTCGATTGTTTGCTGGCAATGCTTGGCAGCAAGAGCTGATACTGTTACTCTTTATTACAGAACCAATTATCTTTGCTATAAAATCAATACAAATATGGGGCTATTGATTAAGAGGCCAGGCAATGGAGATAGGATAGAATATCAGTAGTATATACTAATACATTGCACATGTTCTTGGCTCAGATATTATTCTTAAATGCATACCTTCTTCTGAGTGATCTCTTTACTTTATCATAGTAGGTATTGACTCGGATTTTATCCACCCCCCAGTAAGGTTGTTGCAAAACTGTAAAATAAGTAAAGAGTAACTCTAATGCAATTGCTCATTGATTTAATCCTGTTCCCAACATGAAAATGCTAAGTTCTGAAAAGCAGCTTTCAGCTGCAGTCTACGCAGATTTATCTCCAAATGTGCAGGTGATACAATTAGGTGAGTACTGTTCATCTCATCCATTGTGCCATTTAACTCCCAGTAAGTATTTTTTCTTCAAACATAACTCTCTGCATAGCTGTCACAGAACTATATAACAGAGCTGTTTACTCCCTAGCTTGACTTATTTTATATGGGTTTGTTGGCAATCAGATTTAGCTGTACATGCATAAGCTCCAAATCACTTGGCATGGTCATCTTAGCTGTCACTGCTTCCTCACCTTTTCAGTGAGCAAGGACTGGAAATACTGGGAAAAAAAGGAACATTTCACATAGCTCTGAAGCGATCTGTCCACCTGAGTTAGCACTGATGGGCTCCTCAGAGAGCAAACGTCACCTGTCAGAAGATTGGGATGGAAAATACAAAGGTGAAAAGAGAGAGGTGCTTTCCTCCTCTGCTCCACAAAGTAATATTTCCAGAAATACCTTGGCTTGATTTACCAAAATAGAATGATAAAACATTTTGCAGGTTGTAAGCCCTGCAATAGTGAAATATCAATAACCCCACAGGTTGATAAAACCCACTTGTACACAGATTTTACATTTATCTAGGTAATGCACCACTTTACACTTTAAAGGAAAAAAAAAAAAAGGACAAAAAAAACCCAAGCAAAATAAAAATTAAATTGCATAAGCTATTTTAAACTGTAGTACAAAACATTAATTATCTATTACTCCTACATCCCAGTTCTCTGAGAACTACAGCAATAGACAATTGAACACATCTTTATGTTTTGCTCAATAAATGAAATTGTTGCCAGTACTTAAGATTTTTGTTATGCCCATAAAAATTCTAGTCTATCGTACTGACTGTGATTTTTCCAGGAAAAAAATCTCTAAAACTCAGAAGCCAAGCAAAAAAATTCACCCTGCAAGCATTAATACATTTGAACATAGTTATTTCTTGTATTTTTAAGAAATAATTTCTCATAAAAATTCATTACCACTCCAAGGATTTAGATAGTTTTCAAAAACTTAAATCAAGTGGCTGAATCTGTAAATACAAAGTCATCAAGAACTTGTTACAAGTCTTGACAGATTTACACATGCAAAATCAGACCCTAAGCATTTTGCTGCGAGTTCAAAGCAAAGAAGTTGGAGACTAAAAGAGGTTTTGGTTCATTAATTATTGCAGTGTTATCCTGGATTATATTGAACAGTTGTCTGGGGGTCCAAGTTCTTGTATGCAGAGAGGTCTAGCATTTCAGATACAATGATTCACACTCACATCAGTGGCAGGCATTCACAGCAGGTAGTGATGGACTTTCCACAGTGCACTCACAAGGTAGTCAGAGTTCATAAATGGCTTCTTTACCTTAATGGCTTGTGCATATTTCCAAATACGTGATCCTGGAGCTGATGCATGCAAGCAGTCTTCCATTTTAAGTGAAGGAGGGTGTGCTAGAAAAATTGCTGGAGATCCCACAAGGCACTTCACTTACTGCTGAAGGACTCTGCTGAGAGAAGCTTATGACACAGGTGGAAGAGGCCTCATAAGCATCCGATTAAATGACAAGGTTTTGGACTAGGACTTTATATAAAAATGTGTTTGTACTATAGAAGATGGATACTTTATATTCTTCTAGATTCCTTAAGAAACTATAGGCAAACCCCATAATTTTTATTTATTTATGAGTTAATTTAGATTAGAGGTTCATCAAGCTGGGTACTCCATGAGATTTCCAGAGTGCCTGGTTAGATGGGTTTACTGGCAGAAAGAGCAGGGACTGTCCTTTGTATTTGTAAACTCTCCTGTCCACATAGTTGAGATGTATCAACCCAGACCCTTTAAGCACTAGCATAATAAAGACGTGAAGTAATAACTATAACCTCTAGGACGGTGTGTGAATGTATAGAAAGTAACGTATTCAAAACACACAGGTGGGCAGCCAGCTGCTGCGAGATCTGTTTGTCTGCCACGTGCCCATTCAAGGCAACTGCCCTGGGGATAGAGAGGAGAACATGGGAGGGAATATTCCCTCACTTTATCACCTACTGTGACTGTGTCACCTACTGTCTCCAAGGAAAGATGAAGGACCCAGCATGTATTTTTTCCTCCACACTTCCCTCAGCATACACAAAAATCCAGCTCAGTCATATTTTCATGAGTCTCCCTTGCACTGAGCTGACCTTTCAAACTCCTGCATGCATGAGATCAATCACTTTGATTTTGGAACACACTTCTCCACCCATCCATCCTCCCTGGAGAGACAGTACAGAATAGTTGGAGAGAATTAATCCAAACAAGCCAAACAGATGTTGGAGAAAGATTTCCTCCCACTCAGTCATCTTCTGACTGAAACTTAGCTTGTCCTTACCACAGATGGCCCTTCTTGTTTGTCAAGCATGTTAATTTACTATTTAAACATGTACCATTTAGCTAGTACTGGAGACTTTTCCCCAACATTTTAGTGAGAGGCTTAGAAAAAGACTCAAACAGTCTTGGTGCATGAAGAAGAAATTTGAAATCATGACAAACAAAGTACAACTAAAATTTAGTTTTACCAATAGACTATATTTAAGTTGCAGGCTTTAATGATGGTGTTGATATGATAGTGCTGGTATCCTTGAAAGTAAATTTGTATTTTAAGTTTGTTCATTTTTATGTAGGTCATGTTTCCATTGTGTAGGGATTTTGTAATAACAATTAAAAGGCATATTTGTCAGAAATGGCTAATAACAGTAGGTGCATCATGGGCAGCTTACCCCAGTAAGACACCTTGGCCATGTTGATTTCCATGAGTATAAACTTCAAAATTCAATGAACTTCAAAGTACAATGAACTTCAGCAGATCCGGTTTCTCACCTTTTACATGGAAGACAGGAGAGGAAGGGGGAGAGAGGGAGGTAAGAAAAGCACTAAGGAAAAATATCTGTCATATCTGTTTATCTCTTAGCTCGAGAGGGTCAGTAAATGATAAAGCAGGAATACAGACCACATGGGGCCAACAGATAGAGGGGACTGAAAGAAGATTTTCTTGGGAAGGGCCAGCAAAATCCCTCAGAGGGAAGCTACAGATCTGTAGGTTTAAAGTGTGCATAAAGCAGCAGTTACACAGGGAAAATGGCCAGCTTCGTGGACCTGCCTGGGAAAAGCGGCAGTCTGGAGGCAGGCAGCACCCGAGAGCCATGTTTCTGTGCTGAGTGGGAGTGAAGCAGCGCAGCAGCAGAGTGCCAGTCCACACGTGTCTGGAAGTGATGGATAGGCTCATTAGATTTTAGCTTTGTTGCTGAGAAGTCAGAGTGCTGCGTAGTTTTGTGATGTGACGCTGGTCCACTAGGATCTGTGCTATGTCAGTGAGCTAAACTGATATTCATGATCTAACATTTGCCTGATATTGCTTAACAGTCAGTGCTTTCTGGTATCAAACACCCTCTATCAGTTTAAAATGTTGGGCTTGAGATTAAAATCATAAATTTCCCTCAGTCCTATGTCCAGAAAATTTCCTGCTGCCAAAAATCCATGAATAATTGTATTTAGAGGGTTTCATAGCACTGTTGAGAGCAGAAAAGGTCATTTTCAGTGAAAAAAATAATTTCCTCTATAAAGCCAGTTTTATTACCAAAAAATTGAACAATGGCCATCTAGTCTTTGCTGAGGGTAGAAATGCACTTTAAAAAATGACATTAATTTTAAATAACTTACTTTCATATGTCATGGAAATACAAGGGATTCTGCCATTTTTACCACCATTTATATATATATATATATGTATAAACTTATTAAACTTCCTTTCTGAGGTACATAAAAAGTTAAATAAATGAAAGAGAGCAGGTCACTAGCTGATTACTTTCTCATTTAATTCGGTATCCTGCTGCAAAATTTAAATCTCCTTTGGAAATACAGCAAAGCTTGAGGATTTTCAGAGCTAAGAATTTGCATTACACCCCTTTTAAGTTTATAAATAAAAATTTAAGGGACATGTCATTAGGTTTTTTGTGTAGATCCAATCTGAGTCAAATTTGCTATAATATTAAAATGCAAATACAAAAATTGGAAGAGTTATAAACAACTGCTTCATTTTGCATGACTGAGAAACATATTCCCCAAAATGATCTTGCCAGCTGAGAGGAGCATGAGCAATTTCAGACTGAAATCGTGTAAGACCTATGCAGACCACTTTTACTTCATATTTCAACAACAAAACAGCTGTATTACAGTAATACTAAAAATCTGACTGAAGAGGTCAACATTTCTTCTTTCATCACCTAATCTACAGTAGGTGCTGAGCTTTGGTAGTACTCATGGCCTTCAATGGAGAAACAGTAGTACGAGAATCACTTCATAAAAATTTCTTCTCTGGGTCTAAGCATGTAATATTGCATGATGCCATGTGAAGGTGCTGAAGCAGTGCAGTCCTCTCAGCAAGGGCAGCTAGACCAAGACAAATGCTGAGCTTCTTTCTGCACCTGAGATAACTAATTCAGAGTTAATTCAGGTTCCATCACGCCGCACTAAATCCTGCCCTGTAGATGTATCTCTTACTTCACTGTCCCCACGTCTTCCAAAAAACTACAGACAGCAGGTCTGCAAATACCACAGGTAAAATCGGAATTCATGTAAGTCCCTCTTTAAATATTTTACACATACATTCACGTGCTATCTGCCCCAGACTTGCTGAAATGTCAAGGCACAAACTAAAAATTAAGAACTGCATTTTTTTCCTTAGGTAATCTACATGTTTAATTTACTATCTTTTTTTTTTTCATTTCCAAGTTATTTTGCACCTGTTCATGAACTACTGTTCTCTTACTATATATTAGTGATATATTTAAAACCAGGTTAAGTCGTTAATGTAAATAACCTTTGCTTCCAGATGCTACAGAGTCAGATAAAGATCTGAAGACCAGCGAATGTACAAACTTAGAAGGTGTCTACACTATTACATACTTTACCTAGCTTGAAACCAGCACGTTCCAACATGCTGTTTGTGTTTTGTTTTTCAATGTAAATCATGTTCATGACCTGATGTGCTTAATAGATCAATAAAAAATCAAATTGGTACAACCAGAGGTCAATGAACTGGAATTTGAGGACAGAGCTGAGGTATATGGGGAGGGATTGTAGGAAATACATGAAACATTTGCATAAATTTAGACTCAGAAATGGATAGTTATGTAGCTTCGTCAGCAGCGTGTAGGCTCAGTAGCAGCATGGAGCTCAATGCACATTACGTAAGCCCAGCATGGAGGCCAAATACTCTCATGGGTTAGACTGCACCAAGCTATGCGTTTCTACATGCTGCTGGCACCCAAGATCAAAGTTTCATGGTGCCAGCCTGGGGAGGAAGAAGCTGTCCATGCTTGGGACCAGCACCAGCTGGGCCACTGCTTCAAGCATGCAGTTCCTCAGACAATACTTGGCCATCTGCTGTGGGCCAAGGAGTTGTACAAAATTGATTCCCAGAGTGCAGTGATATCTTTATATATTTCATTAATGATCTTTGATTCCTGTCTAGTTGCTGAAGAGGCAGCACATTTTCTTTTTCCCTGTACCTAGTAAACTGGTTGTGGCTTCTACCCTTTGCCAATGGTGATGTTGCCACTCTCTTTGAACAGCAGTTTCTGACACCTGCAAGAGTCATGAGCACTGCTGATCCTCTCTCTGAGGCAGGTGAGAAAGAGAGAAAGTATGGATGGGGAAGTAGTTTTGATTTCTTTATCCTCTAGTGTGCTCATCAAAATCGTGCAGATGGCACATAGTGAAAACAACCATCTGCTTCCAGTAAAAGAGAACTTTTCCACCCTAAAGGTAGGACACTAGGCCAGTTACGTTTATGTCTGTTTAAGGATTAGTTCCTCTCCTAAAACACTCCAGTGTGTTTTGCACAGTTACATGCTACCCATGCAAAACACTTACATTACTTCAGATTGGCCTTATATGTTAGAATAACAGGACTGCTGGAAACATTCATGTCAATCTGTAAAGCATTAATCTTGCCAGGAAATCTTGATTGCTTTCTTCTCCAGAGTTATGAAATTAGTAGGGAAGGCAAAGACTGTGGCCTTTTAGGCTGAAGAGAAGCATTTAATCAGTGTGTCATGAAATCCTCTTCTCAGAATTATTTTAATTGGTTTAGATATGAACAGAATCATATAAGTCAAAAATTAGCTGAAGGGCTATAAAAAAAGGAGTGCATATGAGAAACCATTGTGCTGAATACGAAGTAGAGAGCAAAGGGGTTTTTCTCCTTGTACAACTCCAGGGTTCATCTCCAGAGCTGTTATTTAATTTCTAGTAAACCACTCATTAATGGACTTCAGCATGGGTACTAAATTAAGGACTGTGGCACCATAAAGGAGCAAGAAGGAACTCACCAGGCCAAGGCTCTAACTCACAAAAGCCTGTAACAAGGTGCCTAAACCTCCAGCTCTCATCGGCTTCACTTTAAGTACATGCTTAATGAAGTTTCATTGCTAAGGCTCTTTTTCATCTCTGTCTTCTGAGTCTCGTGGTCCTTTCCGTGCTGCATATTAGACGGGAGCAAAAGGGCACTCTCACAGACTAGCTCATCAGAAAAATGGGGGAGGTGAGGTGAGAGCTAATGCCAAATGATTTTCCCTCCTCTTCAAATCTGGCAGTTCCTGTACAACAGTAGACTGTGACAGGCGTGGAGAAACACGGCCAGCTGGAGGCGAGCAAAGCTGGCAAGCGGGGTGGCATTTTCTCATGCAGAAAATATATTGGAACTTAATGTTGTTTTTCAGAGCCAGGAAAATGCCACCGCAGGAGGAGGATGGCTAAAGAGCAACTAAAAAAGCCCGGTGAAGCATGGGTGGTCAGAGTTGCTTTTTTAAAATTGTGGGCTCGTTGCAGTGGGAACAACCTCTTGTATGGGGCCGAACACAAAGCCATGCTTAAAAGCAACATCTATTGGGAGTCAAGTTTAAAGTCCCTTCAGGTGAGGTCTGCTGTAAAACAGCTGGCTACCTCAACAGCTTTGTGTGAGATAAGCACTCAGCATTTATTTTCTTCTCCAGCTCATTTCGCAAGGGAGTGGAGGGGGTGGTTTTGAGCCTGCTATGAATTGCATCCCAATGATGGGGCTACTTAGGGTTGGATGAAGAGCTGCCTCCTGGAGTCTGAGTTTTTGGGGATAAAGTAGGCACACTAAACTGTTTGCTGGCAAAGTGGAGAAGCAGCCCAAAAGAAATCAATCATTTGTCATTTTTGGATAATATGCTTATGCCAAGCCTGATGACCACAATACATCCCGAAAATTTCTGTGTGTTTGCTAAAGGACCAATACTCACCAGAGACTAAAAACATTTTGAGGTAAACTAAATAGTTTCCTGGGTGCCACATGTCCAGAACTCTAGATGAGATAATGGATGTCAGTCTAAATCATTAACCACACCAGCTTTGTATTATCTCCTAGCATCCTAATGTAGCTTTAGTACTTAGGAAGTTTGTTAGTGATGTAGTGGATATTAGTGTAATCAAATTTAACATTCAGCTTTAGGTGACAACGTTACTGTGGGCTTAGTCTTTCATTTTCAGGTTTCTGTGACAATTTGAATACTTTGAGTTACTTATTACTCAGTCACTAAGGAAGACTCTAGTTTTTACACCCTTTCTAGAGTCTATACCTCTTACTAAAATCCATTAGTATGCCAGGGAATGTTTTTTTCCTGCAAAAAAAGATGACTGAGCATCCCTATGCCACAAGTATCATCACAACCTTTAGATTGTTTGCATTTTGTGCTACTGCAGGACTCTCTACCATGAAATACAAATGTTTTGATGGTCTTGTTTAGATAAAAGATAAAACTATTTGATTTCAGACCAGCTCAATAACATGCAGTCCTGAATGCAAACCAGTATGTCTGGGAAGCTGAGACCCAGCCTCTTTCTTCTTTTTTTTCACCATGGGCATGCTAGCAGTGAGCAGTTTTGCATGACCGAATAGCATAAGAGCTGTTTTGCTACCTCTGTGTAGCAAGGGATATACTGGAAGAATGGCACACACAGCCTTTCTTCATTTGTGCATTCACCCAGGGCTAGAAACTCAAGATTATAGTGGCAGTCATGGAGACTAATGTAGCGCCTAATGTGTCATCTGCCTTGCAAATGGATATTGTTTAAGCAAAGCAGAAAACAGCCGACAGTCAATTTTCATGGGTTGGGACGGGGAGAACCAAATCAGTCTGTGAACATTAAAACTAATGATGCCTGATGGGTTTTTATCTCAAAGTCTCTCTGCTGTGATTCTTTGATGCCTGTTGAAGGGTGAGCTCATGCTTGCGCCTTTTCCTCAGTAGGGTTACTGATTGTAGACAAGTAACATTTCTTGCCTCTATTCAGCCACTTGTAGGAACTTGATAACTTAATATCTTCTCCTCTGTCCGATTTGATAAAAATTGGACAGGAGATTCTAAAGATATTTGAAAGGAGAGTAACAACACACACATATGCCTGCATACATAGAGTAATGACATAAATGTCATTTCCTTATTAAACCAGAATAAAACCAGTCACCACTGTAAAAGACTGTGCATGCAAGATACATGCTTCTACTTCAAATCTAGGACTTGCAGAAACATTTTCCAATATGTTTAGGTACCTTCCTAATTCTACTTGATTTCAATATTTAGGGTCCGATGCTCTCCAAGAATTTACGATCACACATATTGCAATACCTAAAGCACTTACAGCTTTAGAAGAGATATTTGCTTGTATTGTATGCTTTCTCAGACTTTAAACAAAGCATGAGAAAATGTATTTAAGGTGCCCTTATATTCAAACTATCATAATTTTATCACATATGATTTTAATTGCTTTAATTAAAACTTTAACTACCACTACCAAATAACTACCTACCTTGGACAAGGTGCAACCATTTTTCCTAGTTATCTCAAATATGAAAACCGTTCAGTGTTCCTGTCTGAAACAGGTTGCAGGAGGCAGTATATGATGCAGTTTCATCATATTTTGTCATGTGTGTTAGAAGGGTTAAATGGTGGCTGGGATATGCATCTGCAGCTGGACCTGCCTTTGGAGATGGGTGGTTAATTTTTTCTAAGTGGTGGCAATGCTCATGATTTCTCTCTGAACCTTTTCTTTTTTAGTGTGTTTTTTTAAGGTCTCAGACACTAAAGCCAAAAACTCAAGGCAGAATTTTAGCTTTTGTTTGAAATTCTGCAAGTTTCCATTCCTCATACCTACCAAAAAAGCTTAAAGCTAGTACAAGCCTAAAAGAGGAATTTGCCTCTGCTTTTGACCATTCACTTAGGAAAAACAAGCCAACAGAAAAACCCCAACCCTTGATTTTGCAGCTGCTTTCACTATTTGAGGAATGGTTAGTCATCACTTTCTTAATATTTTTGGCAGTACTTCATTCACCAGCAGCAGATGCTGGTGTCATAATATCTCCTTAAAGCCTGAAGTGGATGTTATACCTTGTGAGCAATCATGTTGTCCTGCACTTCTGAGGAGATGCATCCTCCATTGCTCACAATGTCAACCCACCTATGGTAGGTCAACCTGTTCTGGAGGTCAGTAACACAAATGCTTGGTAAATGTTCACTAGTCCTATAACATTGACTCCCATGGTGTAGCTCTAGGGAAAAAACAGGATTTCTGTGTTTTCACATGAGCTCCACTAATTACAACACTGGGCAGATGTAATTTGATGCAGGATGTATGAAGTGCTTTCTTCTGACTCAAGTGGGGTTGGTATATGTTTCATAAATAATGACTGCTCTGAAGCCAGTGAGGTTGTGCTGGTTCTACCATGGCTTAAAGAAAATTAGATGAAGCCCAACACTCTCAAAGCCAGTAGATGCTAGGATAGCACCTGGAGGCTTGAACTGGAATCAGATCCCTATAGAGCTAGGCACTGTTCAAGTACACAATAAAATACAGTCCTCCTGACACTGCTTGAAGTCTAAATGCAAGTGCCTTATTCAGTTGTATCTTTCTACTAAGGAAAACAGTAAAATTAATGATGGAATAACAATGCTATATACAGAAATGGATTTAAGTGAAGATTAATTTTCTCACCCAATAAAATCTTCCCTATCTGGAGGTTCTTAAAATATTATTACATTCTACAGAAGGCTTGCATATGCTGACACCAAATTGTGGGAAAAGACATTGCTCCTATTATAAAACACAAAAAGTTGGCTCTTCATAACACTTTTACAAAGAAGTAATAATGTGCAGTTTATGAGGAGTAATGTAAATTATACCTGCAACCCATTAAGCTCCCTTTTGTTAAGAAGCTCTGAAGTGCTGATATAGTCCTGGTATCAGCAAATCTGCCATTTTATTGCAGTTATTCATTGCCCACAGCAATTCAACAGAAAATTAATTAGCATCACCCCACAATAAATCTCAACAGTATTAACTAAAATGCCAGTTCTGTAATCACTTTTCATTAAAGCCAAAAATACTAATTAAAATTGATTTTTGCCTGTGCTTTGGTAAACTGCTGCCAGTGTAAGATCTCAGCAGTAATGCTGGGTGAAAGGAGACCTTTACTTAAGTGGATTTTATATATTGTCTTATCCCCTTTATAAAGATAACAATGTGTGAAAGGGTAAGGGCTCTGAGAGCAGAAGGTGACAGGTTCCATGAAGAAGGGGAAAAATGTGAAACCACTGGGGAATGTAACCTTATTAAAACTGTAATATCCTATATTTTCAATCTGGACTATGTCTGTCTTTCAGGCAAGTGCCTATTAATACACCTCAATCAATAAGCTATGGAGAATTCCTCTGATGAATAGTTCTAGCCTTTTTAGTGATACTGAATAGAGATATGCCAAATACTTTTGCCTTAGTATAGTCACCTTCTAGGGGCTTTTCTGTATGCCTGAAAAGTAACATACTGCGATCTGATTCAGTTTATTTGGCTATCGTTTGTCCCTGCACACTTCAGGAGGTGTGGAAAAACAAAGTCTGTTTTAATGGTGAACTTCTGCATTGTTCAGCGCCATTCCCAGTGAGGGAACTGTCTCAGTAACACAAAATGAGGCAAAAGTCTTGGGGGAAAAAAAAAAAAAAACAAAACCAGACTGGTCCTGTAGTTAAAATACAGATCATGCTGCTTAGATTCAGTCATGGGCAATCTCAGTGCTGAAGTTTACTTCCTTTTATAGAGCTGAATTTGCAAGATTATAATTTACCTACAGTGTAGTAGAGTATGTGCCTGTGTGTGGGAGTGACAGCCTGTTATCAATGGCAAATTAAAAACAAATTCCACTGTTGAGCATCACTTTAATCCCCAAGTATTAAGCAGCACTGGAACCTTTTCATGCACAGATTTATGCTACTTACATAGTAGAGTAAGAGACAGTAGCAGTAGACTGTCTATCCTATGAGTAAACATATACTTCAGCAGTGGGTTTTACTGATACTCCCTGATACCAGAAAGTTGCTGAGATATGGGAATTATGTATTTCTGCCCATTGTCAGCTGGGGAATGTGCTAAAATGCAATTGGGTTACAAGAACTAGAAGGTGAAGGATATACACATAGCCATGATTTTGTCATATGAACGAGGAATACATATTTAGTTTTCTGGTAGACCTGTTTCTGCAGTGAACAGACCTGTTTCTCCATGTTCCTGCCTCCCTGGACTTGATCATTTCTTTATTTTTCCTTTCAGTTCACCACTCTCCTAATTCTGTCCCTCACCTAACTCTGTGCTTCAAAGCTATTTGTCTTCCCTTTCCAGTCCCTAATACTCATTTTGCTCACTGTAGCTTCAGCCTCCCTGCTCAGCTCATGGTCCAAACCCTAATCTCAGGCAGGTTCAGCTCAGCCAGTCCAACCTACGCTCCCTTCCCAACTATGTCTCAGCACATTCTTGCTTATCTCACTTGGGTTTTTTCAGCTCCTCATGCAGTGTCCCTCCTGGATCCTTCTGCTATACCCAAGCTCCCAGCAGAACTGGTCCTATTCCCCTTTCTCCCTCATGCCTACCCAAAAACACACTCTCTGGCCAGTTTCTTATCCTTGATCATGTCTCCTTCTTCCCCAGACTAAATTATTGTTGATGGGAGTTTCTTTTGCTGGATTGTTTTGTCCATTCTTGCTCAGGTACCTCCCTCTGCAGGCAAGCAGTCCTGATCCTTCACAAGTTTTCATCTCAGGCACTCCTATTGCAACTTTCACCATCTCCTCTGGGATGTCATGCAGAAGAAACTGTACTTCAGGCTATAGTTGTTCACAAATCCATACCCTACTGTTACAGAAGTAAAATTTTGCTCTCTTTTAGTGTTTTGTTTGGAGCTGGTTACCATGGACACACTACAAATGCTTTTATTTTTCTTGGCTCAAAAAAGCTAAAGGGATGTTGCCTGAAAATAAATTGTTTTCATGAAAAATACAAAAATGTGAACGGTATTGTCACTATTTCAAAAGTCAAAACAAAGGTATGTAAAAATCAGTATTATAATGAAAGATTAAATGGATGTTATAACAACTCTATATGGTTCTTCTTTGCATAACTTGCCTCTACCAGTGTGTGTAATATTCTGGATCTGTTGTTTCTGTTGTAGTTTTAGTAACTAGATACTAAAGGTATAATCATAGCCTAGAATCAAACATAGGTGTCAATGCCAAGGTTTTAATTATAAAGTACATCAAACATAAAACTACTTAATTTTTTTTTTCTGAAATGGATTATGATAAATTAAATGCTTAGAACAATAAGAAGAAAAATCTGCAGTGCATTAGACAAGCAGGAGAAATTGCTTCAATCCCAATCCAGTGCATTTTCTAAATTTCCAATACTTGTAATGGAAAAAAAAAAGACATGTTTTCTTATAACCATGCCATAAATTGGGGATATAATCTCATCATGCATCTGCTCCATTTGCCATCAATTAGTCTGATGAAAACAGGCTAAAGCTGTGCAGTGATGAGCAACAGAGATTAAATACACTTCAGTCTTGATTACACATCTTGTCTTATCCATCCTACTGGCTATGGGGCATCCTTACCTTTTGTTATAGCTCTGATAAAATTTTAATGCTTCTCATTTCAATTTTCAAAAATTTTTTATACTGTATTTTTTCCCATGAAATATTTCCTTTCAATACAAGTAGAGAGAACTAAAAAAATGTACTAAGACTGATCAAGAATCCTTTTGAATGGGGAATCCTTTCTCAAGTGCATTATGTGAAACTATGAATAGTAAAGCAATTGCTCTATCATTTCAGTTGTGTTTCTGATGTGGAGTTATAAAGCTAGGGAGTGAGTTCAGTCACTATTTATAAATGTTTCTGGAACTTGAAACTTCTAAATATTTTGTATGTTATAAGGTATTATTATAAAGGAAGCATAATATATCTGGAAATGATCTTTTGCTTAGAAGACACTGCAAAAAAAAGAAAAAAAAATCTGTACAAATATTTAAAAGTTAAAAGCTGTAATTACTTAAGAACATGGTCATCTTATCAAAGCAGTTTGCCATACATTATATTCTTCTTATGTTCAGAATATTTTACTGAAATAACTAATATTTTTTCACACCACCCTGAACTCAACTTTGCATTGTCATTAAAACATCTCCAGAAAATTAATAGGGCAACTTCTCAGATTGCATTGATGCAGTACAGCTAAGAAAAAAAGAAAAAAAGAAGAAAAAGAAATTTCCATATTGTAAGAAATATCACTTCCTGTTTTCAGCCAAAAGGAAATTTTTCCTGAATGGAAATTTTATAGTGATTTTAAGAGTTATTTGAAGACTGTTTCCCATAGTTCAAGTTGTCAATCAGCAGGATATAGCAAAGAGCTCATACTAAACTAGACTTCACCAACACTGAAGGCTCATCCAAGGCAAGTATCCTTGGATAGCAAACCTTGGCAATGAGGTCTAATAAAAAAAATGTATATTTGCAACCAATTTCAGGCTCTTTTCCTTTTAGTATATGAGGCTCCAGCTATGATTCAGCAGTTCTCAAGTACAGCATTTTGACTTCATGAATCATGTGCCTCTTCTAAATGAGATCTATTAAATAGTTGCTTACATTACCAAAAAATAAACCAGTTTTTTCTTTACATTTTTTAACTTGAAAGGCAAAGCTTTGAGGCTGCAGTTATACAATTAAATATTAAAACTACCCCAATTTAAATGTATAAATCTTCACCTTCTAAGTTCCAAAATACAACACTGCTGTTTCAAGCTGTAGTTGCCCCTATTGAAGCATTTTTATTTGGTTTTGCACTGCAACACATCCTTACACAGTAATGATCATGTTTCCTTTATATAGGTTCATGGATTGCAATTGTCACTCAGAGCTGGGAAATGCCCTTTTGAATGAGTTCAACCATTTCACAAAACCTCTTAGTATGAAAATAATACCAATCCACTGCCAAGACCTTAAGTATCTGCTATTAACTCCTCATCAGATTTGAAGGCATCCATTATTTTGCACAAAAAAAAAAGCTTTCCTAAAAAGCAAACGGGCCAAATTCACCTCAGTTGTCAGTTCACAGGCTTCATCAACGGTTCATTTAGCCAGTGTACCAAATAAATTAATAGCTTTTCTAGTTCAGCCAACGTTTTGTACTTTATTTCAAATACTCTGCAGTTATTTTAAATCTTGGTTGAAAAAAAAATCTCACCTTGCTAGCGCTTATTTTAAAAGGAAGGAATGAGACACTGTGATAGAAGTGAATGTCTATCTAGAAGCTTGGTTAAATATCCATTGGGAAGTTAAAAATTGGCGAACTATCAAAAGCACAACGTTCTTCATGTCTGCAAGCATTTTCATTAGGGCATTCAATGATGGAATTGTTTCTTGTCACACCTTTGTCAGTCTCCCTTATTCTCCAAAGGAAGGAAGCTTGCCTAAAGTAGAAGTCAAGGAATTGCTCATTGCTGAAGATGATGAGGGTGCTTATGGTCCTGAAGAAGTTCAGTCCACAGGTCTGAGCTGACCGTCCAGAAGACTTTTTCATGCTGCAAAGGTGGATACTTACTCTTTTTATAGGACACGCTTTTGTGACAGGAACCTGTCAAGTTACAGACTGATCCTTGAATTTTGGTGGGTTTTGCATGTTGTATTTGTGGGAAGCAACACAAGGTGTTGAAAAGAAACACTGAAACATTCCAGATCAGCCACAGTTTCATGCAGTATTCAAGACTTCTTGTGTATATATTTTTCATAGCTCTAGACCACAAAGAAAAAAAAAAAAAAGAGTCTAGATAAACTTTTTCAGAGTGGGACTGAAATTCTGAAACCATTGAAGACTAGAGAAAGCATTACTCATAGATAGTGCTATGGAGACCTTAGTACCAACTGTGAAAATGGAGTGGCTTTCATCAAAAGGAAATGTCAACATTTTTTAAAACCCTTCTGAGTACTTCTTTTGACCCAGCCAGCATCACCTCAATCATGCATGGACTTCAGTTCATCCATGGACAGTTCTTATCCAAACACTGAAAAAAACCCTCTTTCTGAGACTCAGCTTGTAAAATGTCAGTAGTGTGGACTAAGTTTCCCTTCACTACTTCTTAAATGTTACATTCTCAGTAGGTTTTTATCCATTTTGTGCTGTAGTCAGGGGCCCTGCAACTCCTCTCAGGTGAAATGGCATTATCTAATGGCCATCAGAAAGAAATGTTTCAAGAAATCAAGAATCATGAGAGGAAATGTCTGCCCTCTGTCCACTGTCAGCTGAGGTCATCTATCACTGCCAGTAAAGCATTTTTCTTTTTGTGTCCTGGCCCGAATCCAGACTGTGCCAGATCTAGGAGATTAGTTTTGATTAGATGATGTTATACTTGGCCTTCGGTTAGCTTCCCTTCTTGCTCATCCTTAACAATCAAAAATCAGAAATCAGGTCACAAAAACATAAGATTAGCTTTTAAAAAAAACATTATTTTTTTAAAAGGTTCACTGTGGAATGCGTTTATTTGTCTACTGCTACTTACGTTTTTGAGGTTCACTTCAGTCAAGCTGTCCTTGATGACCTTTAAGGTTAGAAGCTTACATTAAAAAGAGAAAAGCTTACATTAAAAAAAAAAAAAAAGAAAAGAAGAAAATGGAAAACTCATCTAGTCACATGACTTCAGAATCTCTTCTGTAAGAAGAAAATTAACTGTAATTAGGCTCAGGAATAATCCTTCAACGTTGGTCTCACGGTATGTCTCTTATACTGCTGCAGCATCTGAAATCCTGCTTTCAGAATTGCTTGCAAACAGAAGCCTTGATATACTTGAGGAAAGGTTATTGTAGCATTTCTGGTTTGCTTGGGGGGGGAGGGGGAAGTAGTAAAAATTAATTTATTGCTATCAGATATCCAAATCAAATAAACTGGAGAAATCCACAAAATAATGGGTGTCTTGTTCCTCTCATGGAAGTACATCCTTTTATAAATGTACTTTGACATTAATCAACTTTGTCATTTCTACCTTTTACATAATCTTTATGACTTAAATCTTAAGATTAGACTGGAAATAAAATACAAAAAACTTTAAAGGGTACCAATGGATGGTGAACGTTTGAATAAACAGGTAAGTCTCCTGGAACTAAAGCTCTCCAGTGAAACACAGGCATGTTTCATTTAGCTATGAAAGCATTCAGCACATTACTTCTTTATTCACATGAACAGTGGCTGTGTCTGTCTGGGTGCTTTTTTCCTTAACATTTCCCACTCTTGCCGTCTAAAAGACTTCTGGGTGGCTCAACAAAGATGAGAAAATTAATATACATCAATAGCCTGTGAGCAATAATGTACATCAATAGGCACCATTTCACCTCACTTAATGTACAATTGGATAAACAACAGTTAAAATAATAATGAATCAAGAGATGGCCACCACTAGCTTTTTTGTCATTTTTAGAAAGGTTGAAGTGTTTAAGAGAAAATCCACTGTAGACAGAACCACAGCGTGCAGTTGCAGTGTCTAGATACCTGGCCAAGGCCACACGTGCATCCAGAGAGTGAAGAGGTATGGGAAGCCATAGGCTGCAGTTCTCCCAAAGCACATGGGTAACAGAATTTTCTGCTGCCACCTACTAGTAGAATACAGCTCAGTGTTGCAGCAAGGTGAAACAGAAACCGCTAGGACTGTGAAATTGCATCCTATGGCAGACAGTTGGTCAGACCATGGATGTTTCACAGTGTTATTTCTATTTCTAATAAGAGCACAGAAAACCTCTTCAAGCAACTGTCAGCTGACAGGAACCAGAGTGAAGAGATTGTAAATAGATGATAATGGTAAGAAATCTCTACAGGGAAATGAAAGGTGGGAAAACATTGTTGTAAAGGACATTTCTCCCCATGATCTTTGGTTTAAAAACATACACAATAATGAGAGGATTTTACACTTAAAAAGCAAATGTTCGGACAGCATATTTTTATGTTTTGAATTATTTTATAGTTTGAATTGTAAGTAGTTGTGTTTGTTAGCAAAGTACAGCAGGGGTACAGCAAACTGATGAGGAGGGAGATGAAGCTGAGTACCACTCAGCAGGGAATTGGCTGGATGTTTCTCTCTTCTCCACTCCAGCCACAGCAGTCAGGAATGAAATGCAGTCAGGTCACTGAAGACCACATGAAGGGCAAGGCTTGAGGATGGGGGTGCAAAGGGCATATGAATCCCCCTCTCCAGGTATTAGCAAATGGTCTGACTGTGGCTTGGTCTGTCAATGTGCAGGTGAATCTACAACCTGATTTGCTTGGGTTTGCTTCACACACATGTCCTGTTGTCCTTCCAGAAACATTAGAGTAATTTGTTCTTTCTGATTTAGCAACTCCAGATACACTTGAGCTGCAAATGTATGATTCCGTTATTAAGGTCATAAAATACTGCAATTTCAAGGAGGCTTGCTCATGTTATGTTTGCTGGCAACACAAGGCGGGGGCTGTAAACTGGTGTTGGCTGCTCAGGAGAAGATGTACTCACCAGAAGAATGGGTCCCTTTGTCCCAACCAGTGTAGAGGTAAAAAGGAACCTGTCCATGTAAGAATCCATGAAATCCAGAGGCTGGAGTGAAAAGAATGACTACACCACACAGTAAAGAAAAAGGAGAAGGTATGTGTCAGCAGCCATTCAAGCTGCTATGATAATACTGTTATATATATTAATAACAAACCATTTTTTAAGTTTTGTAAAAAAAAATTCAAAAGTAAATGAAAATACTCAAGAGAAAATATGCTGAGTCAAACAGCTAGCAGGGTTTCCCCTTAAAAGACACATTTTCCAAAGGACGATTAACAAATCTTGATAAAACACCATCTTCCAAAATGAAAATATTTTTTCAAAAAATGTCGACTGGCTGGTTCACCCAAATGTCACAAGTCAGCAACTAATGTATTTCACAGAAATTCAGTCACAATCCGTTCTGTACTGGTGAAGAAACAGAGTTTTTGATTCTGTTCCAGTGACAAAATCATCATTTTCTGTATCATGCTGCTGGACTACATGTTTGATAGCAGAACGCTGTACAAATCTAACCTTTCACAATTCATGCTTGACACCATGGACCACAGGAGAATGCAGCGGGTCTTTCCAACTTCATAGATATTGTAAATCTTGGTTTGTTGCATAAATAACGTTTTTTCAAAATTATCTGAGCTTCCATGTAGTCTGGGCTCAGGAATTCTCTGGAAATTTAGAGGGGTTTTTGATTGGTTTGGTTTGTTTTTTATTGAAAGGAAATGTAGCAAAACTTGCAGCATGCTAAAATAATTGTAGAAGTTTGGGACAGAAAACAGGTATCTGAAAGTCAGTGAAGACTACATATGTGTACTGGTTGTTCATTTTCACTATTTCTTTCTTACCTTGTCTCTATCATGCCTCTCTTTACAGCCCTTGTGGTCAATCAGCAAACCATCCTCAAGAGAGTCTTAGTACCTGAGCAGAAAACAGTGTGTCAAGCATGTGGTTTCAGCCTTAATTCCATGTTTCCTGACTCTGGTGAACTGTAGCAAGTCATACCCTTAACCTAATTTCAGCACATTTTGTGCACAGGAATATACTTTTACATTCTGTTTGGCAGTTGAGCATGGAATAGTAGAATAAAAGTACTTTAAAGGATTGTGGATGTTGAATAAATGGGGCTAGAATACACAGACAGAGATTTTTCTTCTCATTTCAATGATCAGAAAGATTTTATAACATTAACCCCACTGTGCATTATGAACATTGCATAGATGAATCATTTTGATTCTGAGGCTGTGCTTATTTCTGGCTCATCAGGGTTTGATCTTGTAAACCCTGAGACTAGAGATGCTTAACAGCTTCCTGCAGAGCCCAGTGTCCTTACAAAAGACAAACCTTGGTGAACTTCACATTTTCTTGTTACCTCTGGGTTTCATAAGCAAAGAGGTAGTCTGTGTAATTTAATATCATTACTGTGCTTTTCTTAAGTCAGTTTGGCAGAAGTTCATCTCACTAACTTTCGACATCTAAAGGTGCACTGAAAATGAGAGAACACTAGTTGTCTAGGTTCCCTTGAGCCTGTGGAAGGTCAGGAACCTCTCAGCAACACTTCATCACATCTGTATCACATAGTTACCTTGGCAAGGGATGAATCACCTGCTGGAGGTGCATGTTCCTCTTGACAATGATTCATTTTAGCCCTGAATAGGCTGAAAAACTCTCTTCAACCAGATGTTTAACTTTTGGACAAGCTAAAGTAAGTTTGATGAATCTCATCTGAAAGCCCTTAGTAGTCTTTGCTGTTTATTTTGCTGTATTTCAAGTCAGAGGAGAAGGAGAGTTTATTCAGTAAGACCTAGTTTGGCCATTGTCCCTGGTGACAATGCACTTCATTTGATGTGCACGTCATATATTTACCCACTTATTTGAATGGTACTGGTACAAGGAAGATGTTTCAGTGGCCCAAAGGACGTATATATTGTACCTTTATACTGAAAGCGATCTGAGACAGGGCCTCTTAGCTGCCTGTGGTGGTAGTCCCATTCAGCTGAATGTTGTATGCCATATGATCCTATAAATGTAGCTGAAATATGTTATGATAGTCAAATTAGCTTATAACTGGTTTGTTTTCTTTTGCCATATTTCATGGCTTTAATGTCAGTTCCATTGCCTTATAACACCAGACCAAAATATTTTCTTATTGTCCTGGTTTCAGCTGGGATAGAGTTAACTGTCTTCCTAGTAGCTGGTACAGTGCTGTTTTGAGTTCAGTATGTGAAGAATGTTGATAACACTGATGTTTTCAGTTGTTGCTCAGTAGTGTTTAGACTATAGTCAAGGACTTTTCAGCTTCTCATGCCCAGCCAGGGCACCTGACCCAAACTGGACAACAGTGTATTCCATAACATGTGACGTCCCATCTAGTTTAGGAACTGGGAAGTGGGGGGCAGGGAATCTCCGCTCGGGGACTGGCTGGGTGTCGGTCGTCGGGTTGTGATCAATTGCCCTGCGCATCATTTGTACATTTCAATCCTTTTATTACTACTGTTGTCATTTTATTAGTGTTATCATTATCATTATTAGTCTCTTCTTTTCTGTTCTATTAAATCGTTCTTATCTCAACCCACGAGTTTTACTTCTTTTCCTGATTTTCTCCCCCATCCCACTGGATGGGGGGGGAGTGAGTGAGCGGCTGCGTGGTGCTTAGTTGCTGGCTGGGGTTAAACCACGACACTTATGCATAAATGTAGAATTTTTGTAGATGTATTAGATGTGTGTAGTAATAGCAGGCATCAGCAAAAAGGTACAAATAATTCCATTATACCCAAAAGACAAGGAACAAAATTTACAGACAATAAAACTTTAAGTAAGCTGTGTAGCAGTAATTGCCCTTTTTTCTTGGTCTTAAATTAATATGGATGGAAGTGATGTAAAATACAGATCAAATGAGCACTTGAGGAACATACAAAAACAAGGGCCTCTTACTGAAAGGGTCTGTTGATAAAGGAACCTAGGAGTTGAACATGAGACTCAAGACTTTACATTTCATTTATAAAACATACAAACACAAATACAGACATTTTTTCACTTGCATGTAATACAAAAGAAATGCAAAAACCATAACCACTATAGAGGGTTCATGGCAAAATTCTTAATGAACCAAGTAGAAAATTCCCATTATTTGAATGGTACAAGAATATGTTTCCACTGTGTTTCTAGTGTGCCTGAATTCCACCTCATACTACTTTCGGCTTTAGTGGCCTTATACTCAGTCAGGTTCAGTGACTAATTCCTTACAAAGTCAGAAACTTTCTCAGCCTCTTAGAGCAAGACAACTAACAGAAATAAAACACCTTCATTATAACTGAGAAACACTGTTAGTAAATAAAATTGAATCCTAGTGAGGCAGGAGTTGTGATGGCTGCTTGGAGAGATTTTTTTCATGAAATGATAAAGAACAAGACCTTCTTGTCTATAATCAATTTGATTGTCCTACTAAATAAATTCTTACTTTTCCATTAAAATGAATAGATTAGCAGATGTACAAGTAAGGGCAGAGTCAGAGCCACTGACTATAATGATAAGTCAAAGCAAATAGGATTTGTCCTTTTCAGCATTACTGTCAGAGCGTAAACACGCAGTGTTGTTCATGATCGAACGTTTCTTCTACCTACTCGTTGCTTGCAGAAGCATGGACACCAGGCAGTGCTTTCCAGGTCCGGCTTCTGCAAGTTCCAAACACTTCTGTATGTCATGAGCTGTGCCAAAGCACATGTAAATGAAAGAACATGCTTAGAAAATCTCGGCTGCCCTAGACCATCCTTCTTTTTGGACCTTTTGGCATAGTCACCCCGGGTAAAGCTGAGAAGTGGCTGAGTGCTCAGCCTGTAACAACCTTCAGTCCCCTAATCAGGCAGCCTCACACACCTCCCCAGGGAGTCACAAGTCTCTGTCAGCGGCAGGTTTGTCTCCCTGGTGACTGGTTCTTTTCCAGATCACCTATATTATTGTTTAGGATGCTTGTATCTAAATTACCAAGTTTCTTTATTTAATGACCCATTGGGATTTCAGTTGATGTGAGATGATAAGCAACAGAGAAGGCAAAAGGCTGTGTATTCAAAATGCAGTTGGCAGTTTGGTCATGTTATATACAGAGTTCATACTTTCACATGGAGTTCATAAACTCTGTAGGCAGATTGCGTCAAATCATTGCAGAGACAGACTTGCTGAAAATAACGAATGGTGCTTAGATAGTAAGATACTATGTTTTCTTGCTGGTAAGAGCTTCTCTTACTATGAATGCTGGGGGAGGAAGGGTTTTCGTTTTGATTTTATCTTGTGGGCAGTAAGTTTCCTCAGCATCAAGAAGTTCTGCACATATCTGGGCCTGGTACCAAGAGCAAATGAATTTAGTACCAGCAAAGAGTCAGTGAAAGGTTACTTATGCCTCAGAATAGAAGCTCTTAAATGCTTTGCAGATAAGCTTTTAAGTGTTTTGCAGATAAAATCAAAAGTTGAGGATAAAAATAAAATAAAAGGAATTAAGAATGGCATGTATTTAAAGTCTTAGTTCCTCTTGTCTTTATAACCACAATGAGTTAACAGGTTAATTACTTTCAAGGTAGTGAAAATTAGATTGTGATGACAATTTGATACATTCACCACTAATGTGGACCATTTCTTCCACACTTTATGAACACCCTTTTTAGGCTTCTTTTGCCTTCCTCTCTGCAATGAGAATTACTGCAGACATTTCTGTCTGCTCTTAAAAGTATTCAGAAAAATTGGTTCTTGCAATTTGCACACTTTCTATTGTCACTTCTATTCCCATAAAATTGAAGCAAGACGTCTGAGACAGAGTAGGGTAGTTTCATGTAATCATCAGCCTGAAAATCATTCAGATCATTCTCTCCAATCTTTTCTCACCCAGAATTATTTTGTTTCAAACATTCCTCTTTCATAATGCTTTCTCAAATTGCTCCCTCACCCCATGTCCCAAGAAAAGAAGCAGCATCAGAGTTTTCAGGTTTCTAATTGTCACAGATAAGACTGAATATAAAAGTGACAGTTCCTGTCATGCAAATATGCACGTGCCCAATAGCCAAATGGCAAGAAAAGTAAGTTAGGCTGTGGGTTCAAGGACCTGCTCTGGATCAGACATTGTGAGGATTTAGAGACTCAAGACTAGAAGAGCCGTTTGCATTATTAAATCCCCCCTCAATCACAGTACAACAGATATTCAAGTCATAAGAGCACCTACTGCATGCATATCACAAATCATATTTTGCAGCATCCTTGAGGATGTAAACTAAAACATAATAGAACAAAACAGCAAAATTTATGAACAATTGAATGCACAGGAGTAGATCTGAAGACACCCAAGATACCACTCACTTACATTTCTGCGATAGCACAGCATTTCTTAAAGTCATCTGGTCTCCTTCACCTAGCAAATGCAACACACCAGAGAGACTTATTTTGAGCTAATCAAGCCCTTAGGCTATGTCTGTACTAGTAAATAAAGGCACAGGCTCAGGTTGAAGCTCTGGCCTGTGATTATCCAGACTGCTTACTCTTTGTGCGCTCCCCACCACAGCTTTTGCCTGCATCAGCTAACACTCCCAGATGGCAGGAGGTATGTTTGAGGAAATAGGCACTTCAAGGGCTATTTCCAATATAAAGTACAGAGAGGGTCTACCTGATTTGGGTCCATCCATCCACTATAAACCTCCAACATTATCCCATTAGGCTTTGCACATTTTACTTGCCCTTATGTTTTATTCGAGGGCAGACAATAAATTTTATTAGCATCATGTGATAACACAGCCCTTACGTTATTCCAGACACTTCAGACTGAAAAACAGTGTTATTCTTTTGTCTTAGGACCACAGACGACCACGTGGAGCTAAAGCGTGGGTGTAGCCAGGCCATGCCACTGGCCTAAGAGCAGAGAATAGTCTCTAGCCTGTTTTGTTTAACACTATGTACAGGTTAATACAGTTTACTGTGTATTTTGGTCAGTTACAAGTAGTGCTGGCTTCTTGCTCAGCTGGTTCATGAGCATACCTTCTCAGAACTGAGATTTTTCCCTGTGTCATTTGAGAGCCCCAGGCCCTGACCTTGTAGCTGAGGAAAGCACGAAGTGGCTGCATAGCAAAAATTCACTTGTCGCAAAGCATATTGCTCCAACACCTACCTCTGATCAGCTACTTCGCAAGTTCAGAGCATATTCCTGTGAGCAAGACTTAAATATTAGCGATGCATGATCAGTATATTGCATAAGTATTACTATCAGTGGTTTCTAGGGTGTTACTTTGGATGTAGTTGAGGGGTCTGCTTTAGCATAACTCTTACCTTCTCAACCACATTCATTATGAAGTTATACAGTTACTTCAACATAACACATCTGAGTTGAATCCCCTTAGTTTCATCTTAAATTTGTGTAAATACCAAGCTGACAATCCCGTCTTTAGTATTTTATACTATTATTAATTCTCTCAT
Organism: Haliaeetus leucocephalus; assembly: GCF_000737465.1. Classification (NCBI taxonomy): domain Eukaryota; kingdom Metazoa; phylum Chordata; class Aves; order Accipitriformes; family Accipitridae; genus Haliaeetus; species Haliaeetus leucocephalus. Next base: position 561,244 of record NW_010972664.1, read on the forward strand.
TGTTAACCTAATAGAAGAGTGTGAGATCCAAAAAAGATTGCAATGCTTACTTAAATATTTGCACTAGCAATGTAAGAGTATTCTTACAGAAAAGGATCTAGCAGCCACTGATATTTTTAAAGTTGTGTGTCTGAAAGTGAAGATTATGGCTCTCTGCCACCTCTGAAACAGGTCCTAGCAAGGTTCTCCCTGTAGTTCAGTAGTGGCCAGTGTTCCAGCCCACCACACCATTTGTATTACATGGAAATATCTTTAAGACACCTTTTCAGGGACCCTTTCTTTTACTGGTCAGGTAAAGCTATAAAGGCAACTAAATGGCTTTATTCAGCACATGCTTCAGCTGAAAGCCAAAAGACATCACATTACCTGTCACTGTGCTTACATGCAACTATTAATGGAAAACCTGGAAACCAAGAACATTGCTGCTCATTTTGTGCAATATAAATGGGACACTTTTAATAGGTTCCTAAGCATTATCTCAGATCTTAATTTTTATTGTAGGGAATTGGTAAGCTATGACTATAATTTCAAATCCACGCTCAATAAAATATTGTATTGTAATAGTCAGCATAGCCAGAGTGGTGGGAAGGAAGTAAAGAATAAAAGTAATATCAGTTAAGTTCAGTAAATTAAATCACGTCTTATGCTTTCCACGTGGGAGCAGGACAGTAATTCCCACTTGATTATAATTGTTACCTATTCAATATAATTGAAAAGAGTGTGAAAATAACATGTATCTCTCCAGGCACATGTGCTGAAATGAAACTGTAAGATAATTCTTACTTCTCAGCAAGAAAACACCTCCTTTTCTGACATCCATTCTGAAATATTTTTAGGCTAAATAACTCTATATATACCTCTTATTGTTGAACTAAGAATTTAAGTGGGCTGAAAAATTGCCTTTTATATTTTAATCATACATAAAAGCTCAGTACTGTTCTTATAGAATATTTAGAGTGTTGTGGACTGTACTACTCAAGAGTCAGATAATTTATAACTTGCAAAGCTCTCTCATGGAAGCCTGCTGCAGTCAATTGGCCTGCAATTTACAATTAATAGTATACACAGTAAGTAAAGATTGACAAAGCTTTGGATTAATTATCTTAATTCTGTCTTTTCTACTCTTTAGTTTAAAAAAAACCCAAACTCAGGTCTTAACAACAGGTCAAAATTTAAAGAAAGTATGATATATCTCCAAATTTCTGATCCTCTCAAAGGAAGGCTGACATCAAATGATTAAAAATTGAAGAGTACATTCCAAAGGAAGAAAATGAACAATAGCAGTGCAGGAAGTTATGAGGCCAGTTCTGTGCAAAAGAGATTTGTAGTCTTTGGGAAAGTTCAGAGACACCTGCCTTCTAAGCAGGCATCAAGCCAAATCCCATGTTTGTAGTTTCATTTTTGTGTGCCATGCAGTTTGACACACAGCAGTTTTCAGTTTTTCTAACTGGTCAGCTGAGATTTTCCCCAATATGCCAGTCATGATCCACACTTGAACCAAATTCTCATTGAGCCCTTTGGAGGTAATGAGACCATCAAAACCTGTGGCATTTATGTGATCTCCAAGGTGCACTGGAGCCTGAGCCAGGCCACTAGACATCAGGTGGAGAGGGGCCTAGGGAAGTGGAATTATGTTGAAAATTGAATCAAGCCTGTGTCAGTGCTGTACACAGGATGATATTGTATGAAAAAGGATAACAACTACCAAGTTATATTTAAAAGAAAGGACCTCTGCTGCTTTTTGAGGGGATGGAAAAAGAGACCTGCCTAAGCCAAGGGTTCAGGATTGTGGATTGCAACTGGAGGCATGTCTGCCTGTTCATCCTGAGTTAGATGGCTAGGTTGAGGAGAAGAGAAAGGCTCACTTATTTGGGCATCCCCATCCAAGGCAGGTCATGCTTCCCAGGCCTTTTAAAGGTCAGTCAAATATTGTGTCACAGCCATGGATTTTTTTTGAGGACGTCAGAACAAGTTAAATGTCATAACAGTGAACATCACAACCCTGAAGTCTTTTTGTGGTACTCTCTCTCTTTGATTATATTAACGGTGAGTGAGTAAAATTGATAACCAAATACTGTTAAAAAAGCGTAATAGAAGGGAGTATGGGGAAATTAATAAATGAAACAGTCGGCTGTAATGTATATCAAAGTGAGTGTCTTAGAGTAAATAATAAAGGCAATAAAGTCACCAGCACAATTTTTCCATTAAAGTTGTAATTAAAATAAAGGCATTGTTCATGGTACTTAATCTTAAATGTAATTAACATTAGTTGGCAAGGGTTCGCTGAATGATTACTGTTTATCAATGTGCCTCTACTATAAAAATGAAAGTGACAGCAAAATGAATCTTTGTGGGCCAGGTAGTCTGTCTTTCAGAATTAGTGTAGCTCCACTGGTGTGAAAGGACTCCACATTACACTAGGATCTGTGTGGCTGGGAAGCAGCTTTGCTGAATGGGACCTGGGGGTCCTGGTGGACAAAGAAGCTGAAGATGAGTCGGCAGTGCATCACTGCAGTAACAAAGGCAAATCAGATCCTGGATCAGATCCCCTGCATCCGCAAGGGCATTACTAACAGAGACAGAGACATGATCATCCCACTCTACTCAGTGCTTGTCAGGTCAGACCTGGAGCACTATGTCTAGTTCTGGTCCCTACAATTCAAAAAAGACCTGGACAGACTGGAGAGGGTCTGAAGGAGGGCCATGAAGATGATCAAAGGGCTGCCCCATGAGGAAAGACTGAAGGCATTAGGTCTTTTCACCAGAGAGAAGAGAAGGTTCTGGGGGACCTCATCACAGAATTCTAGTACTTAAAGGGTGGCTACAAAGAGGATGGTGGCTCTCTCTTCACAAGGAGCCACATGGAGATGACAAAGGGCAACAGGTACAAATTGCACTGGGAGAGATTTCATCCTGATATAAGAAAGAAATTTTTTTTTTACAGTGAGAACAATCAGTCACTGGAACAACCTCCCCAGAGACATGGTAGTGTCACTGTCACTGAAGGTTTTCAAGATGGAACTGGACAAGGTGCTACATAATCTCACCTATACTCCCTTTCCCATTAAAGGCTGGACCAGAGGATCTTTCAAGGTCCCTTCCAACCTGGGCTGTTCTATGATTCTATGATTCTGTTATCTGAAGGTCTAACCCAAAATCTCAAAATGTTTTCTGATAAATCATATATCTGAATTACACTGTGAAAATCATGCTGCAAAGCAATGATAAAAACAATTCTGCTGCAATAAAAGCATAGTACCCAACAATATTTGCCCAAAAAAACAGTAAATTTGAGGTGAGAATGTGAATTGCATATAGGTACACTGGTCCTGAACAAAAAATAGCAGGCAGCAGGTTACTCATCATGCCTCACAGCCGCAATTATTTTCTGGGGTGTATGTTTCTGGAGAATCATTTAAATAACTGACAACTGAATCTTTTGAAATATCTGTACACTGTTCTGAAGGACAAGTGTTTTCCATAATCTAGCATGAGCATATAAATATATTTAAAGGTATGCATATTGTTCACTTGATGAATATTGAATATTGAAAGGATTTTCATTTTTTAAATAGCCTACTGTTCTTTTTACAATTCTGAGTAGGCTGAGGTCTCTTTATTTATCTTTATCTCATAGAAAAAGATTATCCTTTCCCTATTTTCTATTAACTAAAAGTAGAAAGAATCCAAAGAAAACTGTGCTTTGGGGTAAAAGTGACCCTTTTTTAACCAAATCTTCCTTCCTTTCTTAAAGAATTTTGCTGATGCCAAGTCTGATGTGATGGTGTTTGTAGCACAAAGCTATTTTTAAAGCTGGAGGGAATCTGGAGAAGCAATTTCATGCTATTGCTAAGAAAAGATTTGTCTTTTCTCATTCATATGACAAATGCCTAGCAGATGTGAGAGGATTTTCCCCTTAGATTATAAATGATGATGCTTCCCCCATAACCCATAAAATATTAAGATGGCTGAATGAAACCCAAAATACGTCTGTATGGTACATCTCCCCCTTTCTAGTGCCTATGTGTCAGGCAGGCGACTCACAGTCAATTAGCACCTCAGCACAACACCCATCCCCTGGCAGGTGGATGGCTAGGGAGGTGCTTCATGCTTCATTTGCAGTTCCTTTTGTCTCGCTGCTGAGTTACACCTCAGAAGTTGACAAGCACAAGCCTAGCAGAATATTTTTTGGCGCCTCCTTCCCCTGAATCTCTTACACTGTTAATCAACAGAGTGATTTTCAAGGACCTACCTACTATTTATTTTAGGAGTTCCATCCATTTATATAAAACACAAACAGGTTTATATAGCTCTTACAGGTTTATATACAGTTTCTTGAATTTGCATTAACTCAGACATGAGTTTCCTTTTAAGATATTACTTTTCTGATCATAAGGGAATAAGAATTTGGCAACAAGTACAGAAAATTATATGGTATTTGGTATTAAAAACCAAAACAAAACAGAGAAAGGGTGAAAAAAACCTGAAGATTATATGGCATTTCA